>NW_025960422.1:0-25947 GCF_023159225.1 Perognathus longimembris pacificus
TCAGCTTTGAGCTTCTCCTGGTGGCTCAGGGCTTCTCTAGTATTCTTCTCCATGACTTCGCGCAAGTCCTGTAATTCTTTCTGTCGCTTCAGTGCTTGCTGTTCATCAAACCGTCTCAGCTG
Organism: Perognathus longimembris pacificus; assembly: GCF_023159225.1. Taxonomy (NCBI): domain Eukaryota; kingdom Metazoa; phylum Chordata; class Mammalia; order Rodentia; family Heteromyidae; genus Perognathus; species Perognathus longimembris. The sequence goes on from NW_025960422.1 coordinate 123, forward strand.
TTCACAGCGCCATCTCTGAGAAGGCTCGCAACTTCCTCTCTTGCTCCTCCTGCCACATGATGGCTAGAGCGACAGCTCCTCAGACCCGGATCCACCTGAATTTCTCAGCACCACAACCTCCTGGCGTCCAAACCTCCAGAGGCCTGGTTTGGCTCCGGCCCTCTCCTCTGGCTGGTCTGCTTGTCTCCGCACTGCTCCCTCGGCTGGCTGGCTGGCTGGCTGGTCACCTCCTTTCTCCTCCTCGTGCTCTTCTCTTCTCTCCTCCTTTTCCTCTGGAAGTCCTGCCCTTCTTATCTTGCCACCTAGGCAGTCTGAGGGTGGAGCTTCCGGTCCCCTCAAGGTGGGGCGGGATCTCCTCTTTCTTTCCCACTGGGGCGTGGCAATTACACCAATGTGGGGAGGGGCTTCTTCCCCTCAGGTTATTCCACACATCAGTGCTCATTTGCATGGTTAGCAAGTATTCCACAAAACTTGGTGTCTGTAATATGGAGGTCAGATATGGCCAGCACCATCATTAGCTGTTGAGGGGTGTCATGTTGACTCCATCTCAGTTAAAAAGAGCAGAAGCCCACTCCATCTTCGCTACGATATCCGCAGCCCTATGCAGGCAAGGTGAAACCTGTGCCCTCCCTTGAGTGGGTGATTCCACCTGCATCACATGAGCCCCGGCAAATCCATGCCCCAAGTCTGAACTCAAATGATAGGTTGCTTCAAACAGTTGCTATGAGGCACAGCGTACCTCCATTGGCCACCTGCATGTGACCTGGCATGCTCTGTAAGGGTTTAAGCTCACGGGCCACATTGTGTTTGCCTTTAGAACCCACCCTGAGTGTGGCTCGGGGCCCAAGGTTCCAGTTCCCGAGTCTAGGCTGCGGCCCTGGCCAGCCAATCTGCTCTTTCAGGTTGCTGGGCCGTGACCCTGTCTGGTCAGTATATTTTTTCCTTCCCCAGTAAACCCATCTTTTTACTTGAGACTGTCTCTCAGTGTCGGACTCTTGTAGGGATGGGGAATTTTCCCACACGCACACTCGGACCCCATTACAGTCTGGTCCCCTCCCTTGGGCAGACCCCATTACAATTACATTAGACATGGCTGTTGATGTGTTCTAGGAATGTATAGCCCATTGCCCAGGATTTTCCTCTTCAGTGGGTACCATGATATCATGGTACCACCACGTCACTACCTGGGAGTTATCGCTGCTCTTTATCTTCAGCACTGTTATGCTTGGAGCCACCTAATGGCCCTCATTCTAGATAGCTAATTCTTGGGGGCCTTGTCGGCTGGCAGCGTGCTGGCCCACCTGAATTCAGGTGAATGGTGGGGGCAGTCCCGGCCCCCTGTGAGGTCCTGACCTTCCTGCTGGGGTGTGGTGGGGGTAGGGTGATGTTGAGCAGGGTGGAAGAAGTCCTAGCTAGCTAATTCTGAATGGACTTGCTGATCTCGGTTGTCTTGAGTCCGCTGGGCATTGGCCACTCAACCTTTGCTGCACATTGTTGTATTCCGAGAGCGAGAATAATCCGTTGAGGCACAACTTAAGGTGGGAAGGAGTTTATTTCCAAAGGGATATTATTTACAATGTAAAGCCCAGAACCAGAACCAGAGCCACCTCCACCTCCTGATGCTTGCCTGCGACTACCTTATCCTGGGTGAGTTACCCAGAACCCAGGCCTGAGACCTGTCTTGACCTGAACTCTGAACCTCCACTTTAATTTCTTTTATTTTCTGTTTTCTTTTTGTGGAGCAAAGGGACAGTTTAGTGTACAACACAAAGCAGCCACAGTACTAGGAAGTTGAGCTTCATATTCCTAACCACGACACAGAACAACTGGACATTCTCATGTGGAGCTGAAAGGAAAAAAGGGAACGCCCCTGTATGCAAATTCACAGGCAAATCTCATCCGCTTGATAATCTCTGGTTTCCATTGACTGGATGGCCACCAAACGGCCCTCATTCTACATAGCTAATTCTTTGCCTACAGAGGAGAGCCAATGGTGAGCTTGTAACTGGTGTTTCACTAGTTACTTACTCTTCTTGAGTCTGTTTCACTAAAGAGAACGTGATACTAGACGAGCTTCAAGGAATAGTCCTGCGCCATTTCCAGGAGTCCTTCCCAGAATATGAAATCCTTAACCATGGGATCTAACATCAAAGTGTCCTTGTTAGGACACATGACCTTTTCCTTGAATGAGTTTTGTGCATCTGCTGTTGTATTTTCATCTTGAAGCTGCACTGGGAATGGGCCCTAGACATTTCACCTTGGTTAAAAGAGGAAAGATGTTAAGAAGTGGGCACACATATTAGCGAAAGGAAGGCAGTGCAGATTCTTCCTCTGACTCGGGTAAGGAGCAAAGCTTTGCGTGGTTTCTCCATGCCACGATTTGCTCACCGACAGTTCCTGGGTGGAGTCCAGATTCACAACCAGCAGAGCCTTCTGGATTTTAGAGACGGAGTGGGACAGAATCCGCAGCTCCCTTGGGCACAGCTGGATGCTCTATCCTCAGATCAGCTTCTTGAGTAGCTAGGTGTACAAGTGTGAGACAGTGGCACCTGGCTTTCCATACCTTAAAGGGGATCTTATGTGGTTTTCTAGTTTGGGGAATATATCTGAACAGGGTGCGATGGAGGGAGAGAGGTAAAAATTGTGGCCTAAGACCAGCTCAGAGAAATGACTAAAGTATCCAACTTTCTGAAACATACTGGACAACAAGGAAGAGACAATAGAGATAAAAATGATCAAGTGCGTGTAGGGGTTTTTAGCTCCCCCCAAGCCCCCCCTTTCCCCCCACCCCCCGCCGGGCTCCCCTGACCTGCGGAAGAGATGGGGAAGGCACGCCCCCCCCCACCATACAAGCCAAGAAAGGCAAGGGCCAACAGACCACCCCCACCCAGCCCTCCCTCACCAGTGGACAATCAGACGCATATGGGAGTCAAGTCGGTGCAAGATCTCGTTTATTGGGGGGAACATGTGTAACTAATACAAGACACAGGAGCCAATCGGGTCAAAGATCGGCAGGAAGGGGTGGGGTGTAGCTGCACCTATCTAGGGACTGTAAGGGGAGGCCTGAGCATGTCTGGAGACCAACCCTTCAGGCGGCCTGATTTTTCATGACAGCCCACAGAACCGCCCCTCCAAGTTCACTGTCAGATGCCATCTTAGCCACACGTGGCCCCGGGGCTGGGAAACAGGCGGGGCCAGCTAGTTGACTTCCTCTCCCCTGTGACCTGGGCGTGTCCCACACTGCTCAAACCTCTTGAGAACTTTTGCAAAAGTAAGCAAGGCCAGTTCTATTGAGTCAATCATGTGGACACCTTCAGCAGTTACTGAATCTGCAAAGATACAGCCAAGATATTGTAGCCCATGCAAACCTCTTCTAGTTCCATAGTGCAGGTATAGAAGCACACTAAAATTCTAAATCAGACACGCCTTCTTCCAGATACAGCTGTCTTCAGTTGCTTTGCTGTTGCCTCTCTGCAACCTTACGGTGAGGATAGGGACGCAGTGAGATCAGGAGCCCCAGAAGGAAGAAGTCAGAAAGCCCTTGGGGACAGGAATCTCCTTGCACTGCGAACATTTCTCCAAGAACTGCTTCAGACGTACAAAGGAACCCATCTGTCCTGGACTTGTGATGGCCTCAATTCTGGGGAAGTAGTCCTCCTGAATGAGAAGTATCATCTTCCAGAACTGGACCTGGTACTGCTTCATGAGGGCATTCCCACACACCTCCAAGAAGTCCAAAAGGAGGGTGGCTGTCACATCTGCTAGAGGTTCCATGTTTAAGATTTGTGCTAACCAGCGCCAGCCATGATTTAAGCCATGAGGGTGAGTTGCTTGTTGGTTTCCATATGGCCAGCGGAGCTGGATGATGGCCGCATACAGACGGATCATGCCAGACATGCGCTTCAGGAAGTTGTCCTGCGCTTCCATCTTGGAGTCTTTCACTTGGTAGCCAAGCATTCGCTGATAGTCCTCCAGAGCCATGCCCTCCTTGAAAGCAGGGTAGAATGGAACCGAGAAAGGGCACTTCTTATAGAGATGAGCGAGGATGAGGTTTCCCACTCTAGGGTGAAGCTCCCAGATCCCAGACGCCACCACTGCCATGGGAACGCTGCTTCATGGTGAGAGGCCACCTCCACCTCGCCTTGTTTCACAAACTTCTGTGCCACTTTGTACTGAACAAAGTCCAGAGCTTGTGGGTGAAGGGTGACTGACACAGAGCGCCCAGCAGACTGCACCGGCTCTCCAGAGAGCAGACCGTTGATCTTGTCAAAGACTTCCTTGAGTTTCGAGCCTGCAATCGTGGAGATTTGGCTGACTGGGATAGTGGCGGCCTTGTGCAGGTCCATCTTTAGTTTCTTCATCTGACTGTCCTTGCTGCTGCTCAGGCCTTCAAAGGACAACACACACTGAGCAGAGGCCTCCTGCAGCTGTTGGTACCACTGCATGGTACTGTCTTCCCCGTTCACTTGGAGCTCTTCGTTCTGTGTCCCTCCTGGGTCCTGGCTGGGGACCGGGGATGGGGTGGGGGCCCACGACCCCTGTTGCATCTGCCATTCTTGCAGCTTGAGTCGGGCCTCCTCTTCATCCTGCCGTTTCTTGTCTTCACAGGCCCTGGTCATTTCCGGGTCTAAGTTCCTGACAAGATCCCGCATTTCCTGCAAGGCTCGCTCAGCCTCAGCTTGGTTTTCTGCCGTGGGATAGCCGCTCTGTGATGCAGCACCAATGATCCCAGAGATCAGGCTGCAGAGCTGGTTGCCCGGGTGCGGAAGGCAGCCAGGCCGCCCACCCGTAGGTCCCTGTGCTGCTGGTCAGAGGCGTCCAGCTGCTGGCTGAGCGCAGCACCTCCTCCTGGAGGGCGAAAAGGCTCCGAAGCCGCACCTGGCCTTCCTCCTCGTGCAGCCGCTCCAGCTCTGCCTGTTTCCTGCGATGTCGCTCTGCCTCCCGAAGCTTCAGGTCGAGAATCTCGGCTCTGTGGCGATGCTCAGCTTTGAGCTTCTCCTGCTGGCTCAGGGCTTCTCTAGTATTCTTCTCCATGACTTCCCGCAAGTCCTGTAATTCTTTCTGTCGCTTCAGTGCTTGCTGTTCATCAAACCGTCTCAGCTGTTCACGCGCCATCTCTGAGAAGGCTCGCAACTTCCTCTCTTGCTCCTCCTGCCACATGATGGCTAGAGCGACAGCTCCTCAGACCCGGATCCACCTGAATTTCTCAGCACCACAACCTCCTGGCGTCCAAACCTCCAGAGGCCTGGTTTGGCTCCGGCCCTCTCCTCTGGCTGGTCTGCTTGTCTCCGCACTGCTCCCTCGGCTGGCTGGCTGGCTGGCTGGTCACCTCCTTTCTCCTCCTCGTGCTCTTCTCTTCTCTCCTCCTTTTCTCTGGAAGTCCTGCCCTTCTTATCTTGCCACCTAGGCAGTCTGAGGGTGGAGCTTCCGGTCCCCTCAAGGTGGGGCGGGATCTCCTCTTTCTTTCCCACTGGGGCGTGGCAATTACACCAATGTGGGGAGGGGCTTCTTCCCCTCAGGTTATTCCACACATCAGTGCTCATTGCATGGTTAGCAAGTATTCCACAAAACTTGGTGTCTGTAATATGGAGGTCAGATATGGCCAGCACCATCATTAGCTGTTGAGGGGTGTCATGTTGACTCCATCTCAGTTAAAAAGAGCAGAAGCCCACTCCATCTTCGCTACGATATCCGCAGCCCTATGCAGGCAAGGTGAAACCTGTGCCCTCCCTTGAGTGGGTGATTCCACCTGCATCACATGAGCCCCGGCAAATCCATGCCCCAAGTCTGAACTCAAATGATAGGTTGCTTCAAACAGTTGCTATGAGGCACAGCGTACCTCCATTGGCCACCTGCATGTGACCTGGCATGCTCTGTAAGGGTTTAAGCTCACGGGCCACATTGTGTTTGCCTTTAGAACCCACCCTGAGTGTGGCTCGGGGCCCAAGGTTCCAGTTCCCGAGTCTAGGCTGCGGCCCTGGCCAGCCAATCTGCTCTTTCAGGTTGCTGGGCCGTGACCCTGTCTGGTCAGTATATTTTTTCCTTCCCCAGTAAACCCATCTTTTTACTTGAGACTGTCTCTCAGTGTCGGACTCTTGTAGGGATGGGGAATTTTCCCACACGCACACTCGGACCCCATTACAGTCTGGTCCCCTCCCTTGGCAGACCCCATTACAATTACATTAGACATGGCTGTTGATGTGTTCTAGGAATGTATAGCCCATTGCCCAGGATTTTCCTCTTCAGTGGGTACCATGATATCATGGTACCACCATGTCACTACCTGGGAGTTATCGCTGCTCTTTATCTTCAGCACTGTTATTCTTGGAGCCACCTAATGGCCCTCATTCTAGATAGCTAATTCTTGGGGGCCTTGTCGGCTGGCAGCGTGCTGGCCCACCTGAATTCAGGTGAATGGTGGGGGCAGTCCGGCCCCCTGTGAGGTCCTGACCTTCCTGCTGGGGTGTGGTGGGGGTAGGGTGATGTTGAGCAGGGTGGAAGAAGTCCTAGCTAGCTAATTCTGAATGGACTTGCTGATCTCGGTTGTCTTGAGTCCGCTGGGCATTGGCCACTCAACCTTTGCTGCACATTGTTGTATTCCGAGAGCGAGAATAATCCGTTGAGGCACAACTTAAGGTGGGAAGGAGTTTTATTTCCAAAGGGATATTATTTACAATGTAAAGCCCAGAACCAGAACCAGAGCCACCTCCACCTCCTGATGCTTGCCTGCGACTACCTTATCCTGGGTGAGTTACCCAGAACCCAGGCCTGAGACCTGTCTTGACCTGAACTCTGAACCTCCACTTTAATTTCTTTTATTTTCTGTTTTCTTTTTGTGGAGCAAAGGGACAGTTTAGTGTACAACACAAAGCAGCCACAGTACTAGGAAGTTGAGCTTCATATTCCTAACCACGACACAGAACAACTGGACATTCTCATGTGGAGCTGAAAGGAAAAAAGGAACGCCCCTGTATGCAAATTCACAGGCAAATCTCATCCGCTTGATAATCTCTGGTTTCCATTGACTGGATGGCCACCAAACGCCCCTCATTCTACATAGCTAATTCTTTGCCTACAGAGGAGAGCCAATGGTGAGCTTGTAACTGGTGTTTCACTAGTTACTTACTCTTCTTGAGTCTGTTTCACTAAAGAGAACGTGATACTAGACGAGCTTCAAGGAATAGTCCTGCGCCATTTCCAGGAGTCCTTCCAGAATATGAAATCCTTAACCATGGATCTAACATCAAAGTGTCCTTGTTAGGACACATGACCTTTTCCTTGAATGAGTTTTGTGCATCTGCTGTTGTATTTTCATCTTGAAGCTGCACTGGGAATGGGCCCTAGACATTTCACCTTGGTTAAAAGAGGAAAGATGTTAAGAAGTGGGCACACATATTAGCGAAAGGAAGGCAGTGCAGATTCTTCCTCTGACTCGGGCAAGGAGCAAAGCTTTGCGTGGTTTCTCCATGCCACGATTTGCTCACCGACAGTTCCTGGGTGGAGTCCAGATTCACAACCAGCAGAGCCTTCTGGATTTTAGAGACGGAGTGGGACAGAATCCGCAGCTCCCTTGGGCACAGCTGGATGCTCTATCCTCAGATCAGCTTCTTGAGTAGCTAGGTGTACAAGTGTGAGACAGTGGCACCTGGCTTTCCATACCTTAAAGGGGATCTTATGTGGTTTTCTAGTTTGGGGAATATATCTGAACAGGGGTGCGATGGAGGGAGAGAGGTAAAAATTGTGGCCTAAGACCAGCTCAGAGAAATGACTAAAGTATCCAACTTTCTGAAACATACTGGACAACAAGGAAGAGACAATAGAGATAAAAATGATCAAGTGCGTGTAGGGGTTTTTAGCTCACCCCAAGCCCCCCTTTCCCCCCCACCCCCCGCCGGGCTCCCCTGACCTGCGGAAGAGATGGGGAAGGCACGCCCCCCCCACCATACAAGCCAAGAAAGGCAAGGGCCAACAGACCACCCCCCACCCAGCCCTCCCTCACCAGTGGACAATCAGACGCATATGGGAGTCAAGTCGGTGCAAGATCTCGTTTATTGGGGGGAACACGTGTAACTAATACAAGACACAGGAGCCAATCGGGTCAAAGATCGGCAGGAAGGGGCGGGGTGTAGCTGCACCTATCTAGGGACTGTAAGGGGAGGCCTGAGCATGTCTGGAGACCAACCCTTGAGGCGGCCTGATTTTTCATGACAGCCCACAGAACCGCCCCTCCAGGTTCACTGTCAGATGCCATCTTAGCCACACGTGGCCCCGGGGCTGGGAAACAGGCGGGGCAGCTAGTTGACTTCCTCTCCCCTGTGACCTGGGCGTGTCCCACACTGCTCAAAACCTCTGAGAACTTTTGCAAAAGTAAGCAAGGCCAGTTTCTATTGAGTCAATCATGTGGACACCTTCAGCAGTTACTGAATCTGCAAAGATACAGCCAAGATATTGTAGCCCATGCAAACCTCTTCTAGTTCCATAGTGCAGGTATAGAAGCACACTAAAATTCTAAATCAGACACGCCTTCTTCCAGATACAGCTGTCTTCAGTTGCTTTGCTGTTGCCTCTCTGCAACCTTACGGTGAGGATAGGGACGCAGTGAGATCAGGAGCCCCAGAAGGAAGAAGTCAGAAAGCCCTTGGGGACAGGAATCTCCTTGCACTGCGAACATTTCTCCAAGAACTGCTTCAGACGTACAAAGGAACCCATCTGTCCTGGACTTGTGATGGCCTCAATTCTGGGGAAGTAGTCCTCCTGAATGAGAAGTATCATCTTCCAGAACTGGACCTGGTACTGCTTCATGAGGGCATTCCCACACACCTCCAAGAAGTCCAAAAGGAGGGTGGCTGTCACATCTGCTAGAGGTTCCATGTTTAAGATTGTGCTAACCAGCGCCAGCCATGATTTAAGCCATGAGGGTGAGTTGCTTGTTGGTTTCCATATGGCCAGCGGAGCTGGATGATGCCGCATACAGACGGATCATGCCAGACATGCGCTTCAGGAAGTTGTCCTGCGCTTCCATCTTGGAGTCTTTCACTTGGTAGCCAAGCATTCGCTGATAGTCCTCCAGAGCCATGCCCTCCTTGAAAGCAGGGTAGAATGGAACCGAGAAAGGGCACTTCTTATAGAGATGAGCGAGGATGAGGTTTCCCACTCTAGGGTGAAGCTCCCAGATCCCAGACGCCACCACTGCCATGGGGAACGCTGCTTCATGGTGAGAGGCCACCTCCACCTCGCCTTGTTTCACAAACTTCTGTGCCACTTTGTACTGAACAAAGTCCAGAGCTTGTGGGTGAAGGGTGACTGACACAGAGCGCCCAGCAGACTGCACCGGCTCTCCAGAGAGCAGACTGTTGATCTTGTCAAAGACTTCCTTGAGTTTCGAGCCTGCAATCGTGGAGATTTGGCTGACTGGGATAGTGGCGGCCTTGTGCAGGTCCATCTTTAGTTTCTTCATCTGACTGTCCTTGCTGCTGCTCAGGCCTTCAAAGGACAACACACACTGAGCAGAGGCCTCCTGCAGCTGTTGGTACCACTGCATGGTACTGTCTTCCCCGTTCACTTGGAGCTCTTCGTTCTGTGTCCCTCCTGGGTCCTGGCTGGGACCGGGGATGGGGTGGGGGCCCACGACCCCTGTTGCATCTGCCATTCTTGCAGCTTGAGTCGGGCCTCCTCTTCATCCTGCCGTTTCTTGTCTTCACAGGCCCTGGTCATTTCCCGGGCTAAGTTCCTGACAAGATCCCGCATTTCCTGCAAGGCTCGCTCAGCCTCAGCTTGGTTTTCTGCCGTGGGATAGCCGCTCTGTGATGCAGCACCAATGATCCCAGAGATCAGGCTGCAGAGCTGGTTGCCCCGGGTGCGGAAGGCAGCCAGGCCGCCCACCCGTAGGTCCCTGTGCTGCTGGTCAGAGGCGTCCAGCTGCTGGCTGAGCCGCAGCACCTCCTCCTGGAGGGCGAAAAGGCTCCGAAGCCGCACCTGGCCTTCCTCCTCGTGCAGCCGCTCCAGCTCTGCCTGTTTCCTGCGATGTCGCTCTGCCTCCCGAAGCTTCAGGTCGAGAATCTCGGCTCTGTGGCGATGCTCAGCTTTGAGCTTCTCCTGCTGGCTCAGGGCTTCTCTAGTATTCTTCTCCATGACTTCCCGCAAGTCCTGTAATTCTTTCTGTCGCTTCAGTGCTTGCTGTTCATCAAACCGTCTCAGCTGTTCACGCGCCATCTCTGAGAAGGCTCGCAACTTCCTCTCTTGCTCCTCCTGCCACATGATGGCTAGAGCGACAGCTCCTCAGACCCCGGATCCACCTGAATTTCTCAGCACCACAGCCTCCTGGCGTCCAAACCTCCAGAGGCCTGGTTTGGCTCCGGCCCTCTCCTCTGGCTGGTCTGCTTGTCTCCGCACTGCTCCCTCGGCTGGCTGGCTGGCTGGCTGGTCACCTCCTTTCTCCTCCTCGTGCTCTTCTCTTCTCTCCTCCTTTTCCTCTGGAAGTCCTGCCCTTCTTATCTTGCCACCTAGGCAGTCTGAGGGTGGAGCTTCCGGTCCCCTCAAGGTGGGGCGGGATCTCCTCTTTCTTTCCCACTGGGGCGTGGCAATTACACCAATGTGGGGAGGGGCTTCTTCCCCTCAGGTTATTCCACACATCAGTGCTCATTTGCATGGTTAGCAAGTATTCCACAAAACTTGGTGTCTGTAATATGGAGGTCAGATATGGCCAGCACCATCATTAGCTGTTGAGGGGTGTCATGTTGACTCCATCTCAGTTAAAAAGAGCAGAAGCCCACTCCATCTTCGCTACGATATCCGCAGCCCTATGCAGGCAAGGTGAAACCTGTGCCCTCCCTTGAGTGGGTGATTCCACCTGCATCACATGAGCCCCGGCAAATCCATGCCCCAAGTCTGAACTCAAATTATAGGTTGCTTCAAACAGTTGCTATGAGGCACAGCGTACCTCCATTGGCCACCTGCATGTGACCTGCATGCTCTGTAAGGGTTTAAGCTCACGGGCCACATTGTGTTTGCCTTTAGAACCCACCCTGAGTGTGGCTCGGGGCCCAAGGTTCCAGTTCCCGAGTCTAGGCTGCGGCCCTGGCCAGCCAATCTGCTCTTTCAGGTTGCTGGGCCGTGACCCTGTCTGGTCAGTATATTTTTTCCTTCCCCAGTAAACCCATCTTTTTACTTGAGACTGTCTCTCAGTGTCGGACTCTTGTAGGGATGGGGAATTTTCCCACACGCACACTCGGACCCCATTACAGTCTGGTCCCCTCCCTTGGCAGACCCCATTACAATTACATTAGACATGGCTGTTGATGTGTTCTAGGAATGTATAGCCCATTGCCCAGGATTTTCCTCTTCAGTGCGTACCATGATATCATGGTACCACCACGTCACTACCTGGGAGTTATCGCTGCTCTTTATCTTCAGCACTGTTATGCTTGGAGCCACCTAATGGCCCTCATTCTAGATAGCTAATTCTTGGGGGCCTTGTCGGCTGGCAGCGTGCTGGCCCACCTGAATTCAGGTGAATGGTGGGGGCAGTCCCGGCCCCCTGTGAGGTCCTGACCTTCCTGCTGGGGTGTGGTGGGGGTAGGGTGATGTTGAGCAGGGTGGAAGAAGTCCTAGCTAGCTAATTCTGAATGGACTTGCTGATCTCGGTTGTCTTGAGTCCGCTGGGCATTGGCCACTCAACCTTTGCTGCACATTGTTGTATTCCGAGAGCGAGAATAATCCGTTGAGGCACAACTTAAGGTGGGAAGGAGTTTTATTTCCAAAGGGATATTATTTACAATGTAAAGCCCAGAACCAGAACCAGAGCCACCTCCACCTCCTGATGCTTGCCTGCGACTACCTTATCCTGGTGAGTTACCCAGAACCCAGGCCTGAGACCTGTCTTGACCTGAACTCTGAACCTCCACTTTAATTTCTTTTATTTTCTGTTTCTTTTTGTGGAGCAAAGGGACAGTTTAGTGTACAACACAAAGCAGCCACAGTACTAGGAAGTTGAGCTTCATATTCCTAACCACGACACAGAACAACTGGACATTCTCATGTGGAGCTGAAAGGAAAAAAGGGAACGCCCCTGTATGCAAATTCACAGGCAAATCTCATCCGCTTGATAATCTCTGGTTTCCATTGACTGGATGGCCACCAAACGGCCCTCATTCTACATAGCTAATTCTTTGCCTACAGAGGAGAGCCAATGGTGAGCTTGTAACTGGTGTTTCACTAGTTACTTACTCTTCTTGAGTCTGTTTCACTAAAGAGAACGTGATACTAGACGAGCTTCAAGGAATAGTCCTGCGCCATTTCCAGGAGTCCTTCCCAGAATATGAAATCCTTAACCATGGGATCTAACATCAAAGTGTCCTTGTTAGGACACATGACCTTTTCCTGAATGAGTTTTGTGCATCTGCTGTTGTATTTTCATCTTGAAGCTGCACTGGGAATGGGCCCTAGACATTTCACCTTGGTTAAAAGAGGAAAGATGTTAAGAAGTGGGCACACATATTAGCGAAAGGAAGGCAGTGCAGATTCTTCCTCTGACTCGGGTAAGGAGCAAAGCTTTGCGTGGTTTCTCCATGCCACGATTTGCTCACCGACAGTTCCTGGGTGGAGTCCAGATTCACAACCAGCAGAGCCTTCTGGATTTTAGAGACGGAGTGGGACAGAATCCGCAGCTCCCTTGGGCACAGCTGGATGCTCTATCCTCAGATCAGCTTCTTGAGTAGCTAGGTGTACAAGTGTGAGACAGTGGCACCTGGCTTTCCATACCTTAAAGGGGATCTTATGTGGTTTTCTAGTTTGGGGAATATATCTGAACAGGGGTGCGATGGAGGGAGAGAGGTAAAAATTGTGGCCTAAGACCAGCTCAGAGAAATGACTAAAGTATCCAACTTTCTGAAACATACTGGACAACAAGGAAGAGACAATAGAGATAAAAATGATCAAGTGCGTGTAGGGGTTTTTAGCTCCCCCCAAGCCCCCCTTTCCCCCCACCCCCCGCCGGGCTCCCCTGACCTGCGGAAGAGATGGGGAAGGCACGCCCCCCCCCACCATACAAGCCAAGAAAGGCAAGGGCCAACAGACCACCCCCACCCAGCCCTCCCTCACCAGTGGACAATCAGACGCATATGGGAGTCAAGTCGGTGCAAGATCTCGTTTATTGGGGGGAACATGTGTAACTAATACAAGACACAGGAGCCAATCGGGTCAAAGATCGGCAGGAAGGGGTGGGGTGTAGCTGCACCTATCTAGGGACTGTAAGGGGAGGCCTGAGCATGTCTGGAGACCAACCCTTCAGGCGGCCTGATTTTTCATGACAGCCCACAGAACCCGCCCCTCCAGGTTCACTGTCAGATGCCATCTTAGCCACACGTGGCCCCGGGGCTGGGAAACAGGCGGGGCCAGCTAGTTGACTTCCTCTCCCCTGTGACCTGGGCGTGTCCCACACTGCTCAAACCTCTTGAGAACTTTTGCAAAAGTAAGCAAGGCCAGTTCTATTGAGTCAATCATGTGGACACCTTCAGCAGTTACTGAATCTGCAAAGATACAGCCAAGATATTGTAGCCCATGCAAACCTCTTCTAGTTCCATAGTGCAGGTATAGAAGCACACTAAAATTCTAAATCAGACACGCCTTCTTCCAGATACAGCTGTCTTCAGTTGCTTTGCTGTTGCCTCTCTGCAACCTTACGGTGAGGATAGGGACGCAGTGAGATCAGGAGCCCCAGAAGGAAGAAGTCAGAAAGCCCTTGGGGACAGGAATCTCCTTGCACTGCGAACATTTCTCCAAGAACTGCTTCAGACGTACAAAGGAACCCATCTGTCCTGGACTTGTGATGGCCTCAATTCTGGGGAAGTAGTCCTCCTGAATGAGAAGTATCATCTTCCAGAACTGGACCTGGTACTGCTTCATGAGGGCATTCCCACACACCTCCAAGAAGTCCAAAAGGAGGGTGGCTGTCACATCTGCTAGAGGTTCCATGTTTAAGATTTGTGCTAACCAGCGCCAGCCATGATTTAAGCCATGAGGGTGAGTTGCTTGTTGGTTTCCATATGGCCAGCGGAGCTGGATGATGGCCGCATACAGACGGATCATGCCAGACATGCGCTTCAGGAAGTTGTCCTGCGCTTCCATCTTGGAGTCTTTCACTTGGTAGCCAAGCATTCGCTGATAGTCCTCCAGAGCCATGCCCTCCTTGAAAGCAGGGTAGAATGGAACCGAGAAAGGGCACTTCTTATAGAGATGAGCGAGGATGAGGTTTCCCACTCTAGGGTGAAGCTCCCAGATCCCAGACGCCACCACTGCCATGGGGAACGCTGCTTCATGGTGAGAGGCCACCTCCACCTCGCCTTGTTTCACAAACTTCTGTGCCACTTTGTACTGAACAAAGTCCAGAGCTTGTGGGTGAAGGGTGACTGACACAGAGCGCCCAGCAGACTGCACCGGCTCTCCAGAGAGCAGACCGTTGATCTTGTCAAAGACTTCCTTGAGTTTCGAGCCTGCAATCGTGGAGATTTGGCTGACTGGGATAGTGGCGGCCTTGTGCAGGTCCATCTTTAGTTTCTTCATCTGACTGTCCTTGCTGCTGCTCAGGCCTTCAAAGGACAACACACACTGAGCAGAGGCCTCCTGCAGCTGTTGGTACCACTGCATGGTACTGTCTTCCCCGTTCACTTGGAGCTCTTCGTTCTGTGTCCCTCCTGGGTCCTGGCTGGGGACCGGGGATGGGGTGGGGGCCCACGACCCCTGTTGCATCTGCCATTCTTGCAGCTTGAGTCGGGCCTCCTCTTCATCCTGCCGTTTCTTGTCTTCACAGGCCCTGGTCATTTCCGGGCTAAGTTCCTGACAAGATCCCGCATTTCCTGCAAGGCTCGCTCAGCCTCAGCTTGGTTTTCTGCCGTGGGATAGCCGCTCTGTGATGCAGCACCAATGATCCCAGAGATCAGGCTGCAGAGCTGGTTGCCCCGGGTGCGGAAGGCAGCCAGGCCGCCCACCCGTAGGTCCCTGTGCTGCTGGTCAGAGGCGTCCAGCTGCTGGCTGAGCCGCAGCACCTCCTCCTGGAGGGCGAAAAGGCTCCGAAGCCGCACCTGGCCTTCCTCCTCGTGCAGCCGCTCCAGCTCTGCCTGTTTCCTGCGATGTCGCTCTGCCTCCCGAAGCTTCAGGTCGAGAATCTCGGCTCTGTGGCGATGCTCAGCTTTGAGCTTCTCCTGCTGGCTCAGGGCTTCTCTAGTATTCTTCTCCATGACTTCCCGCAAGTCCTGTAATTCTTTCTGTCGCTTCAGTGCTTGCTGTTCATCAAACCGTCTCAGCTGTTCACGCGCCATCTCTGAGAAGGCTCGCAACTTCCTCTCTTGCTCCTCCTGCCACATGATGGCTAGAGCGACAGCTCCTCAGACCCGGATCCACCTGAATTTCTCAGCACCACAACCTCCTGGCGTCCAAACCTCCAGAGGCCTGGTTTGGCTCCGGCCCCTCTCCTCTGGCTGGTCTGCTTGTCTCCGCACTGCTCCCTCGGCTGGCTGGCTGGCTGGCTGGTCACCTCCTTTCTCCTCCTCGTGCTCTTCTCTTCTCTCCTCCTTTTCCTCTGGAAGTCCTGCCCTTCTTATCTTGCCACCTAGGCAGTCTGAGGGTGGAGCTTCCGGTCCCCCTCAAGGTGGGGCGGGATCTCCTCTTTCTTTCCCACTGGGGCGTGGCAATTACACCAATGTGGGGAGGGGCTTCTTCCCCTCAGGTTATTCCACACATCAGTGCTCATTTGCATGGTTAGCAAGTATTCCACAAAACTTGGTGTCTGTAATATGGAGGTCAGATATGGCCAGCACCATCATTAGCTGTTGAGGGGTGTCATGTTGACTCCATCTCAGTTAAAAAGAGCAGAAGCCCACTCCATCTTCGCTACGATATCCGCAGCCCTATGCAGGCAAGGTGAAACCTGTGCCCTCCCTTGAGTGGGTGATTCCACCTGCATCACATGAGCCCCGGCAAATCCATGCCCCAAGTCTGAACTCAAATGATAGGTTGCTTCAAACAGTGCTATGAGGCACAGCGTACCTCCATTGGCCACCTGCATGGACCTGGCATGCTCTGTAAGGGTTTAAGCTCACGGGCCACATTGTGTTTGCCTTTAGAACCCACCCTGAGTGTGGCTCGGGGCCCAAGGTTCCAGTTCCCGAGTCTAGGCTGCGGCCCTGGCCAGCCAATCTGCTCTTTCAGGTTGCTGGGCCGTGACCCTGTCTGGTCAGTATATTTTTTCCTTCCCCAGTAAACCCATCTTTTTACTTGAGACTGTCTCTCAGTGTCGGACTCTTGTAGGGATGGGGAATTTTCCCACACGCACACTCGGACCCCATTACAGTCTGGTCCCCTCCCTTGGGCAGACCCCATTACAATTACATTAGACATGGCTGTTGATGTGTTCTAGGAATGTATAGCCCATTGCCCAGGATTTTCCTCTTCAGTGGGTACCATGATATCATGGTACCACCATGTCACTACCTGGGAGTTATCGCTGCTCTTTATCTTCAGCACTGTTATTCTTGGAGCCACCTAATGGCCCTCATTCTAGATAGCTAATTCTTGGGGGCCTTGTCGGCTGGCAGCGTGCTGGCCCACCTGAATTCAGGTGAATGGTGGGGGCAGTCCGGCCCCTGTGAGGTCCTGACCTTCCTGCTGGGGTGTGGTGGGGGTAGGGTGATGTTGAGCAGGGTGGAAGAAGTCCTAGCTAGCTAATTCTGAATGGACTTGCTGATCTCGGTTGTCTTGAGTCCGCTGGGCATTGGCCACTCAACCTTTGCTGCACATTGTTGTATTCCGAGAGCGAGAATAATCCGTTGAGGCACAACTTAAGGTGGGAAGGAGTTTTATTTCCAAAGGGATATTATTTACAATGTAAAGCCCAGAACCAGAACCAGAGCCACCTCCACCTCCTGATGCTTGCCTGCGACTACCTTATCCTGGGTGAGTTACCCAGAACCCAGGCCTGAGACCTGTCTTGACCTGAACTCTGAACCTCCACTTTAATTTCTTTTATTTTCTGTTTTCTTTTGTGGAGCAAAGGGACAGTTTAGTGTACAACACAAAGCAGCCACAGTACTAGGAAGTTGAGCTTCATATTCCTAACCACGACACAGAACAACTGGACATTCTCATGTGGAGCTGAAAGGAAAAAAGGGAACGCCCCTGTATGCAAATTCACAGGCAAATCTCATCCGCTTGATAATCTCTGGTTTCCATTGACTGGATGGCCACCAAACGGCCCTCATTCTACATAGCTAATTCTTTGCCTACAGAGGAGAGCCAATGGTGAGCTTGTAACTGGTGTTTCACTAGTTACTTACTCTTCTTGAGTCTGTTTCACTAAAGAGAACGTGATACTAGACGAGCTTCAAGGAATAGTCCTGCGCCATTTCCAGGAGTCCTTCCCAGAATATGAAATCCTTAACCATGGGATCTAACATCAAAGTGTCCTTGTTAGGACACATGACCTTTTCCTTGAATGAGTTTTGTGCATCTGCTGTTGTATTTTCATCTTGAAGCTGCACTGGAATGGGCCCTAGACATTTCACCTTGGTTAAAAGAGGAAAGATGTTAGAAGTGGGCACACATATTAGCGAAAGGAAGGCAGTGCAGATTCTTCCTCTGACTCGGGCAAGGAGCAAAGCTTTGCGTGGTTTCTCCATGCCACGATTTGCTCACCGACAGTTCCTGGGTGGAGTCCAGATTCACAACCAGCAGAGCCTTCTGGATTTTAGAGACGGAGTGGGACAGAATCCGCAGCTCCCTTGGGCACAGCTGGATGCTCTATCCTCAGATCAGCTTCTTGAGTAGCTAGGTGTACAAGTGTGAGACAGTGGCACCTGGCTTTCCATACCTTAAAGGGGATCTTATGTGGTTTTCTAGTTTGGGGAATATATCTGAACAGGGGTGCGATGGAGGGAGAGAGGTAAAAATTGTGGCCTAAGACCAGCTCAGAGAAATGACTAAAGTATCCAACTTTCTGAAACATACTGGACAACAAGGAAGAGACAATAGAGATAAAAATGATCAAGTGCGTGTAGGGGTTTTTAGCTCCCCCCAAGCCCCCCTTTCCCCCCACCCCCCGCCGGGCTCCCCTGACCTGCGGAAGAGATGGGGAAGGCACGCCCCCCCCACCATACAAGCCAAGAAAGGCAAGGGCCAACAGACCACCCCCACCCAGCCCTCCCTCACCAGTGGACAATCAGACGCATATGGGAGTCAAGTCGGTGCAAGATCTCGTTTATTGGGGGGAACACGTGTAACTAATACAAGACACAGGAGCCAATCGGGTCAAAGATCGGCAGGAAGGGGCGGGGTGTAGCTGCACCTATCTAGGGACTGTAAGGGGAGGCCTGAGCATGTCTGGAGACCAACCCTTGAGGCGGCCTGATTTTTCATGACAGCCACAGAACCCGCCCCTCCAGGTTCACTGTCAGATGCCATCTTAGCCACACGTGGCCCCGGGGCTGGGAAACAGGCGGGGCCAGCTAGTTGACTTCCTCTCCCCTGTGACCTGGGCGTGTCCCACACTGCTCAAACCTCTTGAGAACTTTTGCAAAAGTAAGCAAGGCCAGTTCTATTGAGTCAATCATGTGGACACCTTCAGCAGTTACTGAATCTGCAAAGATACAGCCAAGATATTGTAGCCCATGCAAACCTCTTCTAGTTCCATAGTGCAGGTATAGAAGCACACTAAAATTCTAAATCAGACACGCCTTCTTCCAGATACAGCTGTCTTCAGTTGCTTTGCTGTTGCCTCTCTGCAACCTTACGGTGAGGAAAGGGACGCAGTGAGATCAGGAGCCCCAGAAGGAAGAAGTCAGAAAGCCCTTGGGGACAGGAATCTCCTTGCACTGCGAACATTTCTCCAAGAACTGCTTCAGACGTACAAAGGAACCCATCTGTCCTGGACTTGTGATGGCCTCAATTCTGGGGAAGTAGTCCTCCTGAATGAGAAGTATCATCTTCCAGAACTGGACCTGGTACTGCTTCATGAGGGCATTCCCACACACCTCCAAGAAGTCCAAAAGGAGGGTGGCTGTCACATCTGCTAGAGGTTCCATGTTTAAGATTTGTGCTAACCAGCGCCAGCCATGATTTAAGCCATGAGGGTGAGTTGCTTGTTGGTTTCCATATGGCCAGCGGAGCTGGATGATGGCCGCATACAGACGGATCATGCCAGACATGCGCTTCAGGAAGTTGTCCTGCGCTTCCATCTTGGAGTCTTTCACTTGGTAGCCAAGCATTCGCTGATAGTCCTCCAGAGCCATGCCCTCCTTGAAAGCAGGGTAGAATGGAACCGAGAAAGGGCACTTCTTATAGAGATGAGCGAGGATGAGGTTTCCCACTCTAGGGTGAAGCTCCCAGATCCCAGACGCCACCACTGCCATGGGGAACGCTGCTTCATGGTGAGAGGCCACCTCCACCTCGCCTTGTTTCACAAACTTCTGTGCCACTTTGTACTGAACAAAGTCCAGAGCTTGTGGGTGAAGGGTGACTGACACAGAGCGCCCAGCAGACTGCACCGGCTCTCCAGAGAGCAGACTGTTGATCTTGTCAAAGACTTCCTTGAGTTTCGAGCCTGCAATCGTGGAGATTTGGCTGACTGGGATAGTGGCGGCCTTGTGCAGGTCCATCTTTAGTTTCTTCATCTGACTGTCCTTGCTGCTGCTCAGGCCTTCAAAGGACAACACACACTGAGCAGAGGCCTCCTGCAGCTGTTGGTACCACTGCATGGTACTGTCTTCCCCGTTCACTTGGAGCTCTTCGTTCTGTGTCCCTCCTGGGTCCTGGCTGGGGACCGGGGATGGGGTGGGGGCCCACGACCCCTGTTGCATCTGCCATTCTTGCAGCTTGAGTCGGGCCTCCTCTTCATCCTGCCGTTTCTTGTCTTCACAGGCCCTGGTCATTTCCCGGGCTAAGTTCCTGACAAGATCCCGCATTTCCTGCAAGGCTCGCTCAGCCTCAGCTTGGTTTTCTGCCGTGGGATAGCCGCTCTGTGTATGCAGCACCAATGATCCCAGAGATCAGGCTGCAGAGCTGGTTGCCCCGGGTGCGGAAGGCAGCCAGGCCGCCCACCCGTAGGTCCCTGTGCTGCTGGTCAGAGGCGTCCAGCTGCTGGCTGAGCCGCAGCACCTCCTCCTGGAGGGCGAAAAGGCTCCGAAGCCGCACCTGGCCTTCCTCCTCGTGCAGCCGCTCCAGCTCTGCCTGTTTCCTGCGATGTCGCTCTGCCTCCCGAAGCTTCAGGTCGAGAATCTCGGCTCTGTGGCGATGCTCAGCTTTGAGCTTCTCCTGCTGGCTCAGGGCTTCTCTAGTATTCTTCTCCATGACTTCCCGCAAGTCCTGTAATTCTTTCTGTCGCTTCAGTGCTTGCTGTTCATCAAACCGTCTCAGCTGTTCACGCGCCATCTCTGAGAAGGCTCGCAACTTCCTCTCTTGCTCCTCCTGCCACATGATGGCTAGAGCGACAGCTCCTCAGACCCGGATCCACCTGAATTTCTCAGCACCACAGCCTCCTGGCGTCCAAACCTCCAGAGGCCTGGTTTGGCTCCGGCCCTCTCCTCTGGCTGGTCTGCTTGTCTCCGCACTGCTCCCTCGGCTGGCTGGCTGGCTGGCTGGTCCACCTCCTTTCTCCTCCTCGTGCTCTTCTCTTCTCTCCTCCTTTTCCTCTGGAAGTCCTGCCCTTCTTATCTTGCCACCTAGGCAGTCTGAGGGTGGAGCTTCCGGTCCCCTCAAGGTGGGGCGGGATCTCCTCTTTCTTTCCCACTGGGGCGTGGCAATTACACCAATGTGGGGAGGGGCTTCTTCCCCTCAGGTTATTCCACACATCAGTGCTCATTTGCATGGTTAGCAAGTATTCCACAAAACTTGGTGTCTGTAATATGGAGGTCAGATATGGCCAGCACCATCATTAGCTGTTGAGGGGTGTCATGTTGACTCCATCTCAGTTAAAAAGAGCAGAAGCCCACTCCATCTTCGCTACGATATCCGCAGCCCTATGCAGGCAAGGTGAAACCTGTGCCCTCCCTTGAGTGGGTGATTCCACCTGCATCACATGAGCCCCGGCAAATCCATGCCCCAAGTCTGAACTCAAATTATAGGTTGCTTCAAACAGTTGCTATGAGGCACAGCGTACCTCCATTGGCCACCTGCATGTGACCTGGCATGCTCTGTAAGGGTTTAAGCTCACGGGCCACATTGTGTTTGCCTTTAGAACCCACCCTGAGTGTGGCTCGGGGCCCAAGGTTCCAGTTCCCGAGTCTAGGCTGCGGCCCTGGCCAGCCAATCTGCTCTTTCAGGTTGCTGGGCCGTGACCCTGTCTGGTCAGTATATTTTTTCCTTCCCCAGTAAACCCATCTTTTTACTTGAGACTGTCTCTCAGTGTCGGACTCTTGTAGGGATGGGGAATTTTCCCACACGCACACTCGGACCCCATTACAGTCTGGTCCCCTCCCTTGGGCAGACCCCATTACAATTACATTAGACATGGCTGTTGATGTGTTCTAGGAATGTATAGCCCATTGCCCAGGATTTTCCTCTTCAGTGCGTACCATGATATCATGGTACCACCACGTCACTACCTGGGAGTTATCGCTGCTCTTTATCTTCAGCACTGTTATGCTTGGAGCCACCTAATGGCCCTCATTCTAGATAGCTAATTCTTGGGGGCCTTGTCGGCTGGCAGCGTGCTGGCCCACCTGAATTCAGGTGAATGGTGGGGGCAGTCCCGGCCCCCTGTGAGGTCCTGACCTTCCTGCTGGGGTGTGGTGGGGGTAGGGTGATGTTGAGCAGGGTGGAAGAAGTCCTAGCTAGCTAATTCTGAATGGACTTGCTGATCTCGGTTGTCTTGAGTCCGCTGGGCATTGGCCACTCAACCTTTGCTGCACATTGTTGTATTCCGAGAGCGAGAATAATCCGTTGAGGCACAACTTAAGGTGGGAAGGAGTTTTATTTCCAAAGGGATATTATTTACAATGTAAAGCCCAGAACCAGAACCAGAGCCACCTCCACCTCCTGATGCTTGCCTGCGACTACCTTATCCTGGGTGAGTTACCCAGAACCAGGCCTGAGACCTGTCTTGACCTGAACTCTGAACCTCCACTTTAATTTCTTTTATTTTCTGTTTTCTTTTTGTGGAGCAAAGGGACAGTTTAGTGTACAACACAAAGCAGCCACAGTACTAGGAAGTTGAGCTTCATATTCCTAACCACGACACAGAACAACTGGACATTCTCATGTGGAGCTGAAAGGAAAAAAGGGAACGCCCCTGTATGCAAATTCACAGGCAAATCTCATCCGCTTGATAATCTCTGGTTTCCATTGACTGGATGGCCACCAAACGGCCCTCATTCTACATAGCTAATTCTTTGCCTACAGAGGAGAGCCAATGGTGAGCTTGTAACTGGTGTTTCACTAGTTACTTACTCTTCTTGAGTCTGTTTCACTAAAGAGAACGTGATACTAGACGAGCTTCAAGGAATAGTCCTGCGCCATTTCCAGGAGTCCTTCCCAGAATATGAAATCCTTAACCATGGGATCTAACATCAAAGTGTCCTTGTTAGGACACATGACCTTTTCCTTGAATGAGTTTTGTGCATCTGCTGTTGTATTTTCATCTTGAAGCTGCACTGGGAATGGGCCCTAGACATTTCACCTTGGTTAAAAGCGGAAAGATGTTAAGAAGTGGGCACACATATTAGCGAAAGGAAGGCAGTGCAGATTCTTCCTCTGACTCGGGTAAGGAGCAAAGCTTTGCGTGGTTTCTCCATGCCACGATTTGCTCACCGACAGTTCCTGGGTGGAGTCCAGATTCACAACCAGCAGAGCCTTCTGGATTTTAGAGACGGAGTGGGACAGAATCCGCAGCTCCCTTGGGCACAGCTGGATGCTCTATCCTCAGATCAGCTTCTTGAGTAGCTAGGTGTACAAGTGTGAGACAGTGGCACCTGGCTTTCCATACCTTAAAGGGGATCTTATGTGGTTTTCTAGTTTGGGGAATATATCTGAACAGGGGTGCGATGGAGGGAGAGAGGTAAAAATTGTGGCCTAAGACCAGCTCAGAGAAATGACTAAAGTATCCAACTTTCTGAAACATACTGGACAACAAGGAAGAGACAATAGAGATAAAAATGATCAAGTGCGTGTAGGGGTTTTTAGCTCCCCCCAAGCCCCCCTTTCCCCCCACCCCCCGCCGGGCTCCCCTGACCTGCGGAAGAGATGGGGAAGGCACGCCCCCCCCACCATACAAGCCAAGAAAGGCAAGGGCCAACAGACCACCCCCACCCAGCCCTCCCTCACCAGTGGACAATCAGACGCATATGGGAGTCAAGTCGGTGCAAGATCTCGTTTATTGGGGGGAACACGTGTAACTAATACAAGACACAGGAGCCAATCGGGTCAAAGATCGGCAGGAAGGGGTGGGGTGTAGCTGCACCTATCTAGGGACTGTAAGGGGAGGCCTGAGCATGTCTGGAGACCAACCCTTGAGGCGGCCTGATTTTTCATGACAGCCCACAGAACCGCCCCTCCAGGTTCACTGTCAGATGCCATCTTAGCCACACGTGGCCCCGGGGCTGGGAAACAGGCGGGGCCAGCTAGTTGACTTCCTCTCCCCTGTGACCTGGGCGTGTCCCACACTGCTCAAACCTCTTGAGAACTTTTGCAAAAGTAAGCAAGGCCAGTTCTATTGAGTCAATCATGTGGACACCTTCAGCAGTTACTGAATCTGCAAAGATACAGCCAAGATATTGTAGCCCATGCAAACCTCTTCTAGTTCCATAGTGCAGGTATAGAAGCACACTAAAATTCTAAATCAGACACGCCTTCTTCCAGATACAGCTGTCTTCAGTTGCTTTGCTGTTGCCTCTCTGCAACCTTACGGTGAGGATAGGGACGCAGTGAGATCAGGAGCCCCAGAAGGAAGAAGTCAGAAAGCCCTTGGGGACAGGAATCTCCTTGCACTGCGAACATTTCTCCAAGAACTGCTTCAGACGTACAAAGGAACCCATCTGTCCTGGACTTGTGATGGCCTCAATTCTGGGGAAGTAGTCCTCCTGAATGAGAAGTATCATCTTCCAGAACTGGACCTGGTACTGCTTCATGAGGGCATTCCCACACACCTCCAAGAAGTCCAAAAGGAGGGTGGCTGTCACATCTGCTAGAGGTTCCATGTTTAAGATTTGTGCTAACCAGCGCCAGCCATGATTTAAGCCATGAGGGTGAGTTGCTTGTTGGTTTCCATATAGCCAGCGGAGCTGGATGATGGCCGCATACAGACGGATCATGCCAGACATGCGCTTCAGGAAGTTGTCCTGCGCTTCCATCTTGGAGTCTTTCACTTGGTAGCCAAGCATTCGCTGATAGTCCTCCAGAGCCATGCCCTCCTTGAAAGCAGGGTAGAATGGAACCGAGAAAGGGCACTTCTTATAGAGATGAGCGAGGATGAGGTTTCCCACTCTAGGGTGAAGCTCCCAGATCCCAGACGCCACCACTGCCATGGGGAACGCTGCTTCATGGTGAGAGGCCACCTCCACCTCGCCTTGTTTCACAAACTTCTCTGCCACTTTGTACTGAACAAAGTCCAGAGCTTGTGGGTGAAGGGTGACTGACACAGAGCGCCCAGCAGACTGCACCGGCTCTCCAGAGAGCAGACCGTTGATCTTGTCAAAGACTTCCTTGAGTTTCGAGCCTGCAATCGTGGAGATTTGGCTGACTGGGATAGTGGCGGCCTTGTGCAGGTCCATCTTTAGTTTCTTCATCTGACTGTCCTTGCTGCTGCTCAGGCCTTCAAAGGACAACACACACTGAGCAGAGGCCTCCTGCAGCTGTTGGTACCACTGCATGGTACTGTCTTCCCCGTTCACTTGGAGCTCTTCGTTCTGTGTCCCTCCTGGGTCCTGGCTGGGGACCGGGGATGGGGTGGGGGCCCACGACCCCTGTTGCATCTGCCATTCTTGCAGCTTGAGTCGGGCCTCCTCTTCATCCTGCCGTTTCTTGTCTTCACAGGCCCTGGTCATTTCCCGGGCTAAGTTCCTGACAAGATCCCGCATTTCCTGCAAGGCTCGCTCAGCCTCAGCTTGGTTTTCTGCCGTGGGATAGCCGCTCTGTGATGCAGCACCAATGATCCCAGAGATCAGGCTGCAGAGCTGGTTGCCCCGGGTGCGGAAGGCAGCCAGGCCGCCCACCCGTAGGTCCCTGTGCTGCTGGTCAGAGGCGTCCAGCTGCTGGCTGAGCCGCAGCACCTCCTCCTGGAGGGCGAAAAGGCTCCGAAGCCGCACCTGGCCTTCCTCCTCGTGCAGCCGCTCCAGCTCTGCCTGTTTCCTGCGATGTCGCTCTGCCTCCGAAGCTTCAGGTCGAGAATCTCGGCTCTGTGGCGATGCTCAGCTTTGAGCTTCTCCTGCTGGCTCAGGGCTTCTCTAGTATTCTTCTCCATGACTTCCCGCAAGTCCTGTAATTCTTTCTGTCGCTTCAGTGCTTGCTGTTCATCAAACCGTCTCAGCTGTTCACGCGCCATCTCTGAGAAGGCTCGCAACTTCCTCTCTTGCTCCTCCTGCCACATGATGGCTAGAGCGACAGCTCCTCAGACCCGGATCCACCTGAATTTCTCAGCACCACAACCTCCTGGCGTCCAAACCTCCAGAGGCCTGGTTTGGCTCCGGCCCTCTCCTCTGGCTGGTCTGCTTGTCTCCGCACTGCTCCCTCGGCTGGCTGGCTGGCTGGCTGGTCACCTCCTTTCTCCTCCTCGTGCTCTTCTCTTCTCTCCTCCTTTTCCTCTGGAAGTCCTGCCCTTCTTATCTTGCCACCTAGGCAGTCTGAGGGT
>NW_025960423.1:0-31784 GCF_023159225.1 Perognathus longimembris pacificus
AATGTACTTTGAACTCCTCAGAAGAATCTGATTTGTGGTGAGGGCAGAGAGATAAAGCTCATTTAGGAACGACATGAACATGCTGCGTAGGTAGCTGTTTATCAGTAATATCTCCACTGAGATTAAGTAAAGCAGTAGCTTAATAAATTAAGTACTTCCTGGTATGGTTACTGTACTGGTAACTCCGCAAAAGAATCTGGATTGTGGTGAGGGAACAGAGAAAAAATTCTCATTTAGGACCCTGGACTTACGAAGGGGGGCAGGCAGCTGTATAACAGGGTGTAAACCTTCTGAGAATAAAAACAGCTGGAGCTTGTTAAGGTAATTACACAGGTGAAAGGATAATATACTGGGAACTCCTCAGAAGAATCTGATTTGTGGTGAGGGCAGAGAGATAAAAGCTCATTTAGGAACGACATGAACATGCTGCCATAGGTAGCTGTTTATCAGTAAATATCTCCACTGAGATTAAGAAAAGCAGTAGCTTAATAAATTAAGTACTTCCTGGTATGGTTACTGTACTGGTAACTCCCAAAAAGATCTGGATTGTGGTGCGGGAACAGAGAAAAAAGCTCATTTAGGACCTGCACTTACGAGGGGTAGGCAGCTGTATATCAGGGAGTAAACCTTCTGAGAATAAAAACAGCTTGAGATTGTTAAGGTAATTACACAGGGGAAAGGATAATGTACTTTGAACTCCTCAGAAGAATC
Source organism: Perognathus longimembris pacificus (assembly GCF_023159225.1). Classification (NCBI taxonomy): domain Eukaryota; kingdom Metazoa; phylum Chordata; class Mammalia; order Rodentia; family Heteromyidae; genus Perognathus; species Perognathus longimembris. Next base: position 712 of record NW_025960423.1, read on the forward strand.
TGATTTGTGGTTAGGGCAGAGAGATAATAGCTCATTTAGGAACGACATGAACATGCTGCGTAGGTAGCTGTTTATCAGTAAATATCTCCACTGAGATTAAGAAAAGCAGTAGCTTAATAATTTAAGTACTTCCTGGTATGGTTACTGTACTGGTAACTCCCCAAAAGAATCTGGATTGTGGTGAGGGAACAGAGAAAAAAGCTCATTTAGGACCTGCACTTACGAAGGGGGTAGGCAGCTGTATATCAGGGAGTAAACCTTCTGAGAATAAAAACAGCTGGAGCTTGTTAAGGTAATTACACAGGGGAAAGGATAATGTACTGGGAACTCCTCAGAAGAATCTGATTTGTGGTGAGGGCAGAGAGATAAAAGCTCATTTAGGAACGACATGAACATGCTGCGTAGCTAGCTGTTTATCAGTAAATATCTCCACTGAGATTAAGAAAAGCAGTAGCTTAATAAATTAAGTACTTCCTGGTATAATTACTGTACTGGTAACTCCCCAAAAGAATCTGGATTTTGGTGAGGGAACAGAGAAAAAGCTCATTTAGGTCCTGCACTTACGAAGGGGGTAGGCAGCTGTATATCAGGGAGTAAACCTTCTGAGAATAAAAAACAGCTGGAGCTTTTTAAGGTAATTACACAGGGGAAAGGATAATGTACTGGGAACTCCTCAGAAGAATCTGATTTGTGGTGAGGGCAGAGAGATAAAAGCTCATTTAGGAACGACATGAATATGCTGCGTAGGTAGCTGTTTATCAGTAAATATCTCCACTGAGATTAAGGAAAAGCAGTAGCTTAATAAATTAAGTACTTCCTGGTATGGTTACTGTACTGGTAACTCCCCAAAAGAATCTGGATTGTCGTGAGGGAACAGAGAAAAGAAGCTCATTTAGGACCTGCACTTACGAATGGGGTAGGCAGCTGTATATCAGGGAGTAAAACCTTCTGAGAATAAAAACAGCTGGAGCTTGTTAAGGTAATTACACAGGGGAAAGGATAATGTACTGGGAACTCCTCAGAAGAATCTGATTTGTGGTGAGGGTAGAGAGATAAAAGCTCATTTAGGAACGACATGAACATGCTGCGTAGGTAGCTGTTTATCAGTAAATATCTCCACTGAGATTAAGAAAAGCAGTAGCTTAATAAATTAAGTACTTCCTGGTATGGTTACTGTACTGGTACTCCCCAAAAGAATCTGGATTGTGGTGAGGGAACAGAGAAAAAATCTCATTAGGACCTGCACTTACGAAGGGGGTAGGCAGCTGTATACAGGGAGTAAACCTTCTGAGAATAAAAACAGCTGGAGCTTGTAAGGTAATTACACAGGGAAAGGATAAGGTACTGGGAACTCCTCAGAAGAATCTGATTTGTGGTGAGGGCAGAGAGATAAAAGCTCATTTAGGAACGACATGAACATGCTGCGTAGGTAGCTGTTATCAGTAAATATCTCCACTGAGATTAAGAAAGCAGTAGCTTAATATATTAAGTACTTCCTGGTATGGTTACTGTACTGGTAACTCCCCAAAACAATCTGGATTGTGGTGAGGGAACAGAGAAAAAAGCTCATTTAGGACCTGCACTTTCGAAGGGGGTAGGCAGCTGTATATCAGGGAGTAAACCTTCTGAGAATAAAAACAGCTGGAGCTTGTTAAGGTAATTACACAGGGGAAAGGATAATGTACTGGGAACTCCTCAGAAGGAATCTGATTTGTGGTGTGGGCAGAGAGATAAAAGCTCATTTAGGAACGACATGAACATGCTGCGTAGGTAGCTGTTTATCAGTAAATATCTCCACTGAGATTAAGAAAAGCAGTAGCTTAATAAATTAAGTACTTCCTGGTATGGTTACTGTACTGGTAACTCCCCAAAAGAATCTGGATTTGGTGAGGGAACAGAGAAAAAAGCTCATTTAGGACCTGCACTTACGAAAGGTGTAGGCAGCTGTATATCAGGGAGTAAACCTTCTGAGAATAAAAACAGCTGGAGCTTGTTAAGGTAATTACACAGGGGAAAGGATAATGTACTGGGAACTCCTCAGAAGAATCTGATTTGTGGTGAGGGCAGAGAGATAAAAGCTCATTTAAGAACGACATGAACATGCTGCGTAGGTAGCTGTTTATCTGTAAATATCTCCACTGAGATTAAGAAAAGCAGTAGCTTAATAAATTAAGTACTTCCTGGTATGGTTACTGTACTGGTAACTGCCCAAAAGAATCTGGATTGTGGTGAGGGAACAGAGAAAAAAGCTCATTTAGGACCTGCACTTACGAAGGGGGTAGGCAGCTGTATATCAGGGAGTAAACCTTCTGAGAATAAAAACAGCTGGAGCTTGTTAAGGTAATTACACAGGGGAAAGGATAATGTACTGGGAACTCCTCAGAAGAATCTGATTTGTGGTGAGGGCAGAGAGATAAAAGCTCATTTAGAAACGACATGAACATGCTGCGTAGGTAGCTGTTTATCAGTAAATATCTCCACTGAGATTAAGAAAAGCAGTAGCTTAATAAATTAAGTACTTCCTAGTATTGTTACTGTACTGGTAACTCCCCAAAGAATCTGGATTGTGGTGAGGGAACAGAGAAAAAAAGCTCATTTAGGACCTGCACTTACGAAAGGCGTAGGCAGCTGTATATCAGGGAGTAAACCTTCTGAGAATAAAAACAGCTGGAGGCTTGTTAAGGTAATTACACAGGGGAAAGGATAATGTACTGGGAAGTCCTCAGAAGAATCTGATTTGTGGTGAGGGCAGAGAGATAAAAGCTCATTTAGGAACGACATGAACATGCTGCGTAGGTAGCTGTTTATCAGTAAATATCTCCACTGAGATTAAGAAAAGCAGTAGCTTAATAAATTAAGTACTTCCTGGTATGGTTACTGTACTGGTAACTCCCCAAAAGAATCTGGATTGTGGTGAGGGAACAGAGAAAAAAGCTCATTTAGGACCTGCACTTACGAAGGGGGTAGGCAGCTGTATATCAGGGAGTAAACCTTCTGAGAATAAAAACAGCTGGAGCTTGTTAAGGTAATTACACAGGGGAAAGGATAATGTACTGGGAACTCCTCAGAAGAATCTGATTTGTGGTGAGGGCAGAGAGATAAAAGCTCATTTAGGAACGACATGAACATGCTGCGTAGGTAGCTGTTTATCAGTAAATATCTCCACTGAGATTAAGAAAAGCAGTAGCTTAATAAATTAAGTACTTCCTGGTATGGTTACTGTACTGGTAAACTCCCCAAAAGAATCTGGATTGTGGTGAGGGAACAGAGAAAGAAGCTCATTTAGGACCTGCACTTACGAAGGGGTAGGCAGCTGTATATCAGGGAGTAAACCTTCTGAGAATAAAAACAGCTGGAGCTTGTTAAGGTAATTACACAGGGGAAAGGATAATGTACTGGGAACTCCTCAGAAGAATCTGGTTTGTGGTGAGGGCAGAGAGATAAAAGCTCATTTAGGAACGACATGAACATGCTGCGTACGTAGCTGTTAATCAGTAAATATCTCCACTGAGATTAAGAAAAGCAGTAGCTTAATAAATAAGTACTTCCTGGTATGGTTACTGTACTGGTAACTCCCCAAAAGAATCTGGATTGTGGGGAGGGAAAAGAGAAAAAAGCTCATTTAGGACCTGCACTTACGAAGGGGGTAGGCAGCTATATATCAGGGAGTAAACATTCTGAGAATAAAAACAGCTGGAGCTTGTTATGGTAATTACACAGGGGAAAGGATAATGTACTGGGAACTCCTCAGAAGAATCTGATTTGTGGTGAGGGGAGAGAGATAAAAAGCTCATTTAGGAACGACATGAACCTGCTGCGTAGGTATCTGTTTATCAGTAAATATCTCCACTGAGATTAAGAAAAGCAGTACACTAATAAATTAAGTACTTCCTGGTATGGTTACTGTACTGGTAACTCCCCAAAAGAATCTGGATTGTGGTGAGGGAATAGAGAAAAAAGCTCATTTAGGACCTGCACTTACGAAGGGGGTAGGCAGCTGTATATCAGGGAGTAAACCTTCTGAGAATAAAAACAGCTGAAGCTTGTTAAGGTAATTACACAGGCGAAAGGATTATGTACGGGGAACTCCTCAGAAGAATCTGATTTGTGGTGAGGGGAGAGAGATAAAAGCTCATTTAGGAACGACATGAACATGCTGCGTAGGTAGCTGTTTATCAATAAATATCTCCACTGAGATTAAGAAAAGCAGTAGCTTAATAAATTAAGTACTTCCTGGTATGATTACTGTACTGGTAACTCCCGAAAAGAATCTGGATTGTGGTGAGGGAACAGAGAAAAAAAGCTCATTCAGGACCTGCACTTAAGAAAGGGGTAGGCAGTTGTATCTCAGAGAGTAAACCTTCTGAGAATAAAAACAGCTGGAGAATATAAAGGTAATTACACAAGGGAAAGGATATTGTACTGGGAACTCCTCAGAAGAATCTGATTGGTGGTGAGGGGAGAGAGATAAAAGCTCATTTAAGAACGACATGAACATGCTGCATACGTAAGCTGTTTATCAGTAAATATCTCCACTGAGTTTAAGAAAAGCAGTAGCTTAATAAATTAAGTACTTCCTGGTATGGTTACTGTATTGGTAACTCCCCAAAAGAATCTGGATTGTGGTGAGGGAACAGAGAAAAAAGCTCATTTAGGACCTGCACTTACGAAAGGCGTAGGCAGCTGTATATCAGGGAGTAAACCTTCTGAGAATAAAAACAGCTGGAGCTTGTTAAGGTAATTACACAGGGGAAAGGATAATGTACTGGGAACTCCTCAGAAGAATCTGATTTGTGGTGAGGGCAGAGAGATAAAAGCTCATTTAGGAACGACATGAACATGCTGCGTAGGTAGCTGTTTATCAGTAAATATCTCCACTGAGATTAAGAAAAGCAGTAGCTTAATAAATTAAGTACTTCCTGGTATGGTTACTGTACTGGTAACTCCCCAAAAGAATCTGGATTGTGGTGAGGGAACAGAGAAAGAAGCTCATTTAGGACCTGCACTTACGAAGGGGGTAGGCAGCTGTATATCAGGGAGTAAACCTTCTGAGAATAAAAACAGCTGGAGCTTGTTAAGGTAATTACACAGGGGAAAGGATAATGTACTGGGAACTCCTCAGAAGAATCTGATTTGTGGTGAGGGCAGAGAGATAAAAGCTCATTTAGGAACGACATGAACATGCCTGCGTACGTAGCTGTTAATCAGTAAATATCTCCACTGAGATTAAGAAAAGCAGTAGCTTATAAATTAAGTACTTCCTGGTATGGTTACTGTACTGGTAACTCCCCAAAGAATCTGGATTGTGGTGAGGGAACAGAGAAAAAAGCTCATTTAGGAACGACATGAACATGTTGCGTAGGTAGCGGTTTATCAGTAAATATCTCCACTGAGATTAAGAAAAGCAGTAGCTTAATAAATTAAGTACTTCCTGGTATGGTTACTGTACCGGTAACTCCCCAAAAGAATCTGAATTGTGGTGAGGGAACAGAGAAAAAAGCTCATTTAGGACGTGCACTTACGTAGGGTGTAGGCAGCTGTATATCAGGGAGTATCCCTTCTGAGAATAAAAACAGCTGGAGCATGTTAAGGTAATTACACAGGGGTAAGGATAATGTACTGGGAACTCCTCAGAAGAATCTGATTTGTGGTGAGGTGAGAGAGTTGAAAGTATATCAATGAGGCTTTCTCTCTCTTCCAGCACCATAAAGCAGATCCTATGGAGAATAGCCGACTTCACTCGCTATGTCCCGACCAGGCTACCTTAAGTTTTAGCTGTTCTCATTCACCGTGGAGCTATTTCCGGCTGGTGACTAGAGGACACAGGTGAGCCTTTATCTCTCTTCCAGCAACACAGAGCACATCCTACCTCTGAGAACAGCGGGGGTCACTCGCTGAGTCCCAACCAGCGTACATGAACAAGCTGCAGCTGTACGAATTCACCGTGGAGCTAATGCTTTGTATTTCCTACCCACCCCGCTGGTGCGTAGAGGACAGAAATGAGCCTATATCTCTCTTCCCGAGCACAAATCAGATGCAATCGCGGACCACGGGGTTCACTCGCTATGGCCCGCACGGCCTAACCGACCTAGCTTCATCTGTTCTCATTCTCTGAGGAGATTTCCCAGATGTCCAGCTACTTAGCCCTGTGGTGCTTACAGTACACAAATGCGCCGTTAACTCTCTTCCAGCACCACAAAGGCGAACCTGTGGAGGAAAGCGTCGTTCACTCAATAGGCCACGACCGGCACACTAGACGTAACAAGTTGTAGCTGTTCTCATTCTCCCAGGACATATTCCCTGATAGACCGCAACTTACGCGTTGTTGCGAACAGGACATTAATGAGCCTTTATCTCTCTTCCAGCACCACAAAGCAGATCCAATCGAGGACAGCGGAATTCCTGGCTATGGGCCGAACGGCCTACTTCAACCAGTAGCAGCTGCTCGGATTCACGACGGATACATTCTGTGATGTACAGGTACTAACCCCGCTGGTGCGTACAGACACAAATGAGCATTTTCTGTCTTCCACCACCACAAAGCATGTCTTCTCTAGAACAGCAGTGTTCAACCGCTGTGGCCTGAAAGATGGCCTGAAGATTCAGCTGTTCTCCTTAGCCGAGGAGATATTTCCGGATGTACCACAACTCACCCCCGTGGTGAGTACAGGTCATAAATGAGCCCTTCTCTATTCCAGCATCACAAAGCAGTTCCAATCGAAGACAGCGGAGTTTTCGCGCTTTGGCTCGAAGGCCTACCCAAACCTGCTGCAGCTGTTCTCATTCACCGAGGACATATTCCCTGATATACAGATACTTACCCTGCGTTGTTCGTACAGTATATCAATGAGCCTTTATCTCTCTTCCAGCACCATAAGCAGATCCTATGGAGAATAGCGAGTTCACTCGCTATGTCCCGACCAGGCTACCTTAACAAGTTGCAGCTGTTCTCATTCACCGTGGAGCTATTTCGGCTGGTGCCTAGAGGACACAGGTGAACCTTTATCTCTCTTCCAGCACACTAAGCACATCCTACCTCTGAAAACAGCGGGGGTCACTCGCTAAGACCCGACCTTCGTACATGAACACGCTGCAGCTGTACTAATTCACCGTGGAGATATTTCCTAATATTTGCTACTTACCCCGCTGGTGCGAAGAGGACACAAATGAGCCTTTATCTCTCTTCCAGCACCCCAACGCCGATTGAATCTAGGACAGCGGAGTTTATTCCCTATGGCCCCACGATCCTACCCTATCAAGCTGCAGCTGTAATCATTCAGCTCGGAGATATTCCCTGATATACAGCTACTTACCTCCATTGTGGCGTGTAGTCTTTATTTCTCTTCCAGCACCTTAAAGCAGATCCCTTCGAGAAGAGCGGAGTTCACTCGCAATGTTCCCACCAGGCTACCTTAACAAGCTGCAGCTGTTCTAATTCACCGTGGAGCTATTTCCTGGTGCGAAGAGGACTCAAAGGAGCCTTTATCTCTCTTCCAGCACCCCTAAGCCGATTGAAACTAGGACAGCGGAGTTTATTCGCTATGGCCCCACGAGCCTGCCTATCAAGCTGCAGCTGTAATCATTCAGCTCGGAGGTATTTTCTGATATACAGCTACTTACCCGGTGGTGTAGAGAGATTATAAATGAGCCTTGATCACTCTTCCAGCACCACATAGCGATCCAATCGAGGACAGAGGAGTTCACTGTCTATGGCCCGCCCAATCAGCCTACTCTAACAAGCTGCAGCTGTTCTCATTCACCGAGGAGATGTTACGTGATGTACAGCTAGTTGCCCTTGTGGTGCATACAGGATGTAAATGAGCCTTTATCTCAATTCCAGCACCACCACGCAGATTCGATCTAGGAAGGCGGAGTTTACCTCTCTATTTCCCCTCAGGCCTCCAATAACAAGCTGCAGCTGTTCTCATTCACTGAGAAGGTATATAGCTATTCATCTCGGTGGTGCGTAAAATACATAAATTATCCTTTATCGCTCTTCCAGCACACCAATGCAGATCTTGTCAAGGACAGCGGCGTTTACTCAATATAGCAGATCCTATGGAGGACAGTGGCGTTCACTCGCTATGGCCTGACCGGCCTACAGTACGGAGCAGCAGCTGTTCTCATTCACTCAGGAGATAGTCCCTGATATAGGGCGACTTACAACGCAGGTGACTACGGGACACGTGAGCCTTTATCTCTCTTCCAGCAACACAGAGCACATCCTACCTCTGAGAACAGCGGGGGTCACTCGCTGAGTCCCAACCAGCGTACATGAACAAGCTGCAGCTGTACGAATTCACCGTGGAGATATTGCTTTGTATTTCCTACCACCCCGCTGGTGCGTAGAGGACACAAATGAGCCTATATCTCTCTTCCCGAGCACAAATCAGATGCAATCGCGGACCACGGGGTTCACTCGCTATGGCCCGCACGACCTAACCAACCTAGCTGCATCTGTTCTCATTCTCTGAGGAGATTTCCCAGATGTCCAGCTACTTAGCCCTGTGGTGCTTACAGTACACAAATGCGCCTTTATCTCTCTTCCAGCACCACAAAGGCGAACCTGTGGAGGAAAGCGTCGTTCACTCAATAGGCCACGACCGGCATACTAGACGTACAAGTTGTAGCTGTTCTCATTCTCCCAGGACATATTCCCTGATAGACCGCAACTTTCGCGTTCTTGCGAACAGGACATTAATGAGCCTTTACATCTCTTCCAGCACCACAAAGCAGATCCAATCGAGGACAGCGGAGTTCCCTGGCTATGGCCCGAACGGCCTACTTAACCAGCAGCAGCTGCTCGGATTCACGACGGATACATTCTGTGATGTACAGGTACTTACCCCGGTGGTGCGTAGAGACACAAATGAGCATTTTCTGTCTTCCACCACCACAAAGTATGTCTTCTCTAGAACAGCAGTGTTCAACCGCTGTGGCCTGAAAGATGGCCTGAAGATTCAGCTGTTCTCCTTAGCCGAGGAGATATTTCCTGATGTACCACAACTCACACCCGGTGGTGAGTACAGGTCATAAATGAGCCTTTATCTCAATTCCAGCACCACCACGCAGATTCGATCTAGGACAGCGGAGTTTACTCTCTATGGCCCGTCAGGCCTCCAATAACAAGCTGCAGCTGTTCTCAGTCACTGAGAAGGTATATAGCTATTCATCTAGGTGGTGCGTAAAATACATAATTATCCTTTATCGCTCTTCCAGCACACCAATGCAGGTGTTGTCAAGGACAGCGGAGTTTACTCAATATAGCAGATCCTATGGAGGACACTGGCGTTCACTCGCTATGGCCTGACCGGCCTACAGTACGGAGCAGCAGCTGTTCTCATTCACTCAGGAGATAGTCCTGATATAGGGCGACTTACCCCGCTGGTGCCTACAGGACACGTGAGCCTTTAACTCTCTTCCAGCAACACAGAGCATATCCTACCTCTGAGAACAGCGGGGGTCACTCGCTGAGTCCCAACCAGCGTACATGAACAAGCTGCAGCTGTACGAATTCACCATGGAGCTATTGCTTTGTATTTCCTACCCACCCCGCTGGTGCGTAGAGGACACAAATGAGCCTATATCTCTCTTCCGAGCACAAATCAGAGGCAATCGCGGACCACGGGGTCACTCGCTATGGCCCGCACGGCCTAACCGACCTAGCTTCATCTGTTCTCATTCTCTGAGAAGATTTCCCAGATGTCCAGCTACTTAGCCCTGTGGTGCTTACAGTACACAAATGCGCCGTTAACTCTCTTCCAGCACCACAAAGGCGAACCTGTGGAGGAAAGCGTCGTTCACTCAATAGGTCACGACCGGCATACTAGACGTAACAAGTTGTAGCTGTTCTCATTCTCCCAGGACATATTCCCTGATAGACCGCAACTTACGCGTTGTTGCGAACAGGACATTAATGAGCCTTTATCTCTATTCCAGCACCACAAAGCAGATCCAATCGAGGACAGCGGATTCCCTGGCTATGGGCCGAACGGCCTACTTCAACCAGCAGCAGCTGCTCGGATTCACGACGGATACATTCTGTGATGTACAGGTACTTACCCCGGTGGTGCGTAGAGACACAAATGAGCATTTTCTGTCTTCCACCACCACAAAGTATGTCTTCTCTAGAACAGCAGTGTTCAACCGCTGTGGCCTGAAAGATGGCCTGAAGATTCAGCTGTTCTCCTTAGCCGAGGAGATATTTCCTGATGTACCACAACTCAACCCGGTGGTGAGTACAGGTCATAAATGAGCCTTTATCTCAATTCCAGCACCACCACGCAGATTCGATCTAGGACAGCGGAGTTTACTCTCTATGGCCCGTCAGGCCTCCAATAACAAGCTGCAGCTGTTCTCAGTCACTGAGAAGGTATATAGCTATTCATCTCGGTGGTGCGTAAAATACATAAATTATCCTTTATCGCTCTTCCAGCACACCAATGCAGGTCTTGTCAAGGACAGCGGCGTTTACTCAATATAGCAGATCCTATGGAGGACAGTGGCGTTCACTCGCTATGGCCTGACCGGCCTACAGTACGGAGCAGCAGCTGTTCTCATTCACTCAGGAGATAGTCCCTGATATAGGGCGACTTACCCCGCTGGTGCCTACAGGACACGTGAGCCTTTATCTCTCTTCCAGCAACACAGAGCACATCCTACCTCTGAGAACAGCGGCTGTCACTCGCTGAGTCCCAACCAGCGTACATGAACAAGCTGCAGCTGTACGAATTCACCGTGGAGATATTGCTTTGTATTTCCTACCCACCCCGCTGGTGCGTAGAGGACACAAATGATCCTATATCTCTCTTCCCGACCACAAATCAGATGCAATCGCGGACCACGGGGTTCACTCGCTATGGCCCGCACGGCCTAACCGACCTAGCTTCATCTGTTCTCATTCTCTGAGGACATTTCCCAGATGTCCAGCTACTTAGCCCTGTGGTGCTTACAGTACACAAATGCGCCTTTATCTCTCTTCCAGCACCACAAAGGCGAACCTGTGGAGGAAAGCGTCGTTCACTCAATAGGCCACGACAGGCATTCTAGACGTAACAAGTTGTAGCTGTTCTCATTCTCCAGGACATATTCCCTGATAGACCGCAACTTACGCGTTGTTGCGAACAGGACATTAATGAGCCTTTATCTCTCTTCCAGCACCACAAAGCAGATCCACTCGAGGACAGCGGAATTCCCTGGCTATGGGCCGAACGGCCTACTACAAACAGCAGCAGCTGCTCGGATTCACGACGGATACATTCTGTGATGTACAGGTACTTACCCCGGTGGTGCGTACAGACACAAATGAGCATTTTCTGTCTTCCACCACCACAAAGCATGTCTTCTCTAGAACAGCAGTGTTCAACCGCTGTGGCCTGAAAGATGGCCTGAAGATTCAGCTGTTCTCCTTAGCCGAGGAGATATTTCCGGATGTACCACAACTCACCCCCGTGGTGAGTACAGGTCATAAATGAGCCCTTCTCTATTCCAGCATCACAAAGCAGTTCCAATCGAAGACAGCGGAGTTTTCGCGCTTTGGCTCGAAGGCCTACCCAAACCTGCTGCAGCTGTTCTCATTCACCGAGGACATATTCCCTGATATACAGATACTTACCTGCGTTGTTCGTACAGTATATCAATGAGCCTTTATCTCTCTTCCAGCACCATAAAGCAGATCCTATGGAGAATAGCCGAGTTCACTCGCTATGTCCCGACCAGGCTACCTTAACAAGTTGCAGCTGTTCTCATTCACCGTGGAGCTATTTCCGGCTGGTGCCTAGAGGACACAGGTGAACCTTTATCTCTCTTCCAGCAACACTAAGCACATCCTACCTCTGAAAACAGCGGGGGTCACTCGCTAAGACCCGACCTTCGTACATGAACAAGCTGCAGCTGTACTAATTCACCGTGGAGATATTTCCTAATATTTGCTACTTACCCCGCTGGTGCGAAGAGGACACAAATGAGCCTTTATCTCTCTTCCAGCACCCCAACGCCGATTGACTCTAGGACAGCGGAGTTTATTCCCTATGGCCCCACGATCCTACCCTATCAAGCTGCAGCTCTAATCATTCAGCTCGGAGATATTCCCTGATATACAGCTACTTACCTCCATTGTGCGTGTAGCCTTTATTTCTCTTCCAGCACCTTAAAGCAGATCCCTTCGAGAAGAGCGGAGTTCACTCGCAATGTTCCCACCAGGCTACCTTAACAAGCTGCAGCTGTTCTAATTCACCGTGGAGCTATTTCCTGGTGCGAAGAGGACTCAAAGGAGCCTTTATCTCTCTTCCAGCACCCCTAAGCCGATTGAAACTAGGACAGCGGAGTTTATTCGCTATGGCCCCACGAGCCTACCTATCAAGCTGCAGCTGTAATCATTCAGCTCGGAGGTATTTTCTGATATACAGCTACTTACCCGGTGGTGTAGAGAGATTATAAATGAGCCTTGATCACTCTTCCAGCACCACATAGCGATCCAAACGAGGACAGAGGAGTTCACTGTCTATGGCCCGCCCGATCAGCCTACTCTAACAAGCTGCAGCTGTTCTCATTCACCGAGGAGATGTTACGTGATGTACAGCTAGTTGCCCCTGTGGTGCATACAGGATGTAAATGAGCCTTTATCTCAATTCCAGCACCACCACGCAGATTCGATCTAGGAAGGCGGAGTTTACTCTCTATTTCCCCTCAGGCCTCCAATAACAAGCTGCAGCTGTTCTCATTCACTGAGAAGGTATATAGCTATTCATCTCGGTGGTGCGTAAAATACATAAATTATCCTTTATCGCTCTTCCAGCACACCAATGCAGATCTTGTCAAGGACAGCGGCGTTTACTCAATATAGCAGATCCTATGGAGGACAGTGGCGTTCACTCGCTATGGCCTGACCGGCCTACAGTACGGAGCAGCAGCTGTTCTCATTCACTCAGGAGATAATCCCTGATATAGGGCGACTTACCCCGCAGGTGCCTACGGGACACGTGAGCCTTCATCTCTCTTCCAGCAACACAGAGCACATCCTACCTCTGAGAACAGCGGGGGGTCACTCGCTGAGTCCCAACCAGCATACATGAACAAGCTGCAGCTGTACGAATTCACCGTGGAGATATTGCTTTGTATTTCCTACCCACCCCGCTGGTGCGTAGAGGACACAAATGAGCCTATATCTCTCTTCCCGACCACAAATCAGATGCAATCGCGGACCACGGGGTTCACTCGCTATGGCCCGCACGGCCTAACCGACCTGAGGAGATTTCCCAGATGTCCAGCTACTTAGCCCTGTGGTGCTTACAGTACACAAATGCGCCTTTATCTCTCTTCCAGCACCACAAAGGCGAACCTGTGGAGGAAAGCGTCGTTCACTCAATAGGCCACGACCGGCATACTAGACGTAACAAGTTGTAGCTGTTCTCATTCTCCCAGGACATATTCCCTGATAGACCGCAACTTACGCGTTGTTGCGAACAGGACATTAGTGAGCCTTTATCTCTCTTCCAGCACCACAAAGCAGATCCAATCGAGGACAGCGGAGTTCCCTGGCTATGGCCCGAACGGCCTACTTCAACCAGCAGCAGCTGCTCGGATTCACGACGGATACATTCTGTGATGTACAGGTACTTACCCCGGTGGTGCGTACAGACACAAATGAGCATTTTCTGTCTTCCACCACCACAAAGCATGTCTTCTCTAGAACAGCAGTGTTCAACCGCTGTGGCCTGAAAGATGGCCTGAAGATTCAGCTGTTCTCCTTAGCCGAGGAGATATTTCCTCATGTACCACAACTCACCCCGGTGGTGAGACAAGGCATAAATGAGCCTTTATCTCAATTCCAGCACCACCACGCAGATTCGATCTAGGACAGCGGAGTTTACTCTCTATGGCCCGTCAGGCCTCCAATAACAAGCTGCAGCTGTTCTCAGTCACTGAGAAGGTATATAGCTATTCATCTCGGTGGTGCGTAAAATACATAAATTATTCTTTATCGCTCTTCCAGCACACCAATGCAGGTCCTTGTCAAGGACAGCGGCGTTTACTCAATATAGCAGATCCTATGGAGGACAGTGGCGTTCACTCGCTATGGCCTGACCGGCCTGCAGTACGGAGCAGCAGCTGTTCTCATTCACTCAGGAGATAGTCCCTGATATAGGGCGACTTACCCCGCTGGTGCCTACAGGACACGTGAGCCTTTATCTCTCTTCCAGCAACACAGAGCACATCCTACCTCTGAGAACAGCGGGGTCACTCGCTGAGTCCCAACCAGCGTACATGAACAAGCTGCAGCTGTACGAATTCACCGTGGAGATATTGCTTTGTATTTCCTACCCACCCCGCTGGTGCGTAGAGGACACAAATGAGCCTATATCTCTCTTCCCGACCACAAATCAGATGCAATCGCGGACCACGGGGTTCACTCGCTATGGCCGGACGGCCTAACCGACCTAGCTGCATCTGTTCTCATTCTCTGAGGAGATTTCCCAGATGTCCAGCTACTTAGCCCTGTGGTGCTTACAGTACACAAATGCGCCTTTATCTCTCTTCCAGCACCACAAAGGCGAACCTGTGGAGGAAAGCGTCGTTCACTCAATAGGCCACGACAGGCATTCTAGACGTAACAAGTTGTAGCTGTTCTCATTCTCCCAGGACATATTCCCTGATAGACCGCAACTTACGCGTTGTTGCGAACAGGACATTAATGAGCCTTTATCTCTCTTCCAGCACCACAAAGCAGATCCACTCGAGGACAGCGGAATTCCCTGGCTATGGGCCGAACGGCCTACTACAAACAGCAGCAGCTGCTCGGATTCACGACGGATACATTCTGTGATGTACAGGTACTTACCCCCGGTGGTGCGTACAGACACAAATGAGCATTTTCTGTCTTCCACCACCACAAAGCATGTCTTCTCTAGAACAGCAGTGTTCAACGCTGTGGCCTGAAAGATGGCCTGAAGATTCAGCTGTTCTCCTTAGCCGAGGAGATATTTCCGGATGTACCACAACTCACCCCCGTGGTGAGTACAGGTCATAAATGAGCCCTTCTCTATTCCAGCATCACAAAGCAGTTCCAATCGAAGACAGCGGAGTTTTCGCGCTTTGGCTCGAAGGCCTACCCAAACCTGCTGCAGCTGTTCTCATTCACCGAGGACATATTCCCTGATATACAGATACTTACCTGCGTTGTTCGTACAGTATATCAATGAGCCTTTATCTCTCTTCCAGCACCATAAAGCAGATCCTATGGAGAATAGCCGAGTTCACTCGCTATGTCCCGACCAGGCTACCTTAACAAGTTGCAGCTGTTCTCATTCACCGTGGAGCTATTTCCGGCTGGTGCCTAGAGGACACAGGTGAACCTTTATCTCTCTTCCAGCAACACTAAGCACATCCTACCTCTGAAAACAGCGGGGTCAATCGCTAAGACCCGACCTTCGTACATGAACAAGCTGCAGCTGTACTAATTCACCGTGGAGATATTTCCTAATATTTGCTACTTACCCCGCTGGTGCGAAGAGGACACAAATGAGCCTTTATCTCTCTTCCAGCACCCCAACGCCGATTGACTCTAGGACAGCGGAGTTTATTCCCTATGGCCCCACGATCCTACCCTATCAAGCTGCAGCTCTAATCATTCAGCTCGGAGATATTTCCTGATATACAGCTACTTACCTCCATTGTGCGTGTAGCCTTTGTTTCTCTTCCAGCACCTTAAAGCAGATCCCTTCGAGAAGAGCGGAGTTCACTCGCAATGTTCCCACCAGGCTACCTTAACAAGCTGCAGCTGTTCTAATTCACCGTGGAGCTATTTCCTGGTGCGAAGAGGACTCAAAGGAGCCTTTATCTCTCTTCCAGCACCCTAAGCCGATTGAAACTAGGACAGCGGAGTTTATTCGCTATGGCCCCACGAGCCTGCCTATCAAGCTGCAGCTGTAATCATTCAGCTCGGAGGTATTTTCTGATATACAGCTACTTACCCGGTGGTGTAGAGAGATTATAAATGAGCCTTGATCACTCTTCCAGCACCACATAGCGATCCAATCGAGGACAGAGGAGTTCACTGTCTATGGCCCGCCCAATCAGCCTACTCTAACAAGCTGCAGCTGTTCTCATTCACCGAGGAGATGTTACGTGATGTACAGCTAGTTGCCCCTGTGGTGCATACAGGATGTAAATGAGCCTTTATCTCAATTCCAGCACCACCACGCAGATTCGATCTAGGAAGGCGGAGTTTACTCTCTATTTCCCCTCAGGCCTCCAATAACAAGCTGCAGCTGTTCTCATTCACTGAGAAGGTATATAGCTATTCATCTCGGTGGTGCGTAAAATACATAAATTATCCTTTATCGCTCTTCCAGCACACCAATGCAGATCTTGTCAAGGACAGCGGCGTTTACTCAATATAGCAGATCCTATGGAGGACAGTGGCGTTCACTCGCTATGGCCTGACCGGCCTATAGTACGGAGCAGCAGCTGTTCTCATTCACTCAGGAGATAGGATATAGGGCGACTTACAACGCAGGTGCCTACGGGACACGTGAGCCTTTATCTCTCTTCCAGCAACACAGAGCACATCCTACCTCTGAGAACAGCGGGGGTCACTCGCTGAGTCCCAACCAGCGTACATGAACAAGCTGCAGCTGTACGAATTCACCGTGGAGATATTGCTTTGTATTTCCTACCCACCCCGCTGGTGCGTAGAGGACACAAATGAGCCTATATCTCTCTTCCCGAGCACAAATCAGATGCAATCGCGGACCACGGGGTTCACTCGCTATGGCCCGCACGAACTAACCAACCTAGCTGCATCTGTTCTCATTCTCTGAGGAGATTTCCCAGATGTCCAGCTACTTAGCCCTGTGGTGCTTCCAGTACACAAATGCGCCTTTATCTCTCTTCCAGCACCACAAAGGCGAACCTGTGGAGGAAAGCGTCGTTCACTCAATAGGCCACGACCGGCATACTAGACGTAACAAGTTGTAGCTGTTCTCATTCTCCCAGGACATATTCCCTGATAGACCGCAACTTTCGCGTTCTTGCGAACAGGACATTAATGAGCCTTTACATCTCTTCCAGCACCACAAAGCAGATCCAATCCAGGACAGCGGAGTTCCTGGCTATGGCCCGAACGGCCTACTTCAACCAGCAGCAGCTGCTCGGATTCACGACGGATACATTCTGTGATGTACAGGTACTTACCCCGGTGGTGCGTAGAGACACAAATGAGCATTTTCTGTCTTCCACCACCACAAAGTATGTCTTCTCTAGAACAGCAGTGTTCAACCGCTGTGGCCTGAAAGATGGCCTGAAGATTCAGCTGTTCTCCTTAGCGAGGAGATATTTCCTGATGTACCACAACTCAACCCGGTGGTGAGTACAGGTCATAAATGAGCCTTTATCTCAATTCCAGCACCACCACGCAGATTCGATCTAGGACAGCGGAGTTTACTCTCTATGGCCCGTCAGGCCTCCAATAACAAGCTGCAGCTGTTCTCAGTCACTGAGAAGGTATATAGCTATTCATCTAGGTGGTGCGTAAAATACATAAATTATCCTTTATCGCTCTTCCAGCACACCAATGCAGGTGTTGTCAAGGACAGCGGCGTTTACTCAATATAGCAGATCCTATGGAGGACACTGGCGTTCACTCGCTATGGCCTGACCGGCCTACAGTACGGAGCAGCAGCTGTTCTCATTCACTCAGGAGATAGTCCCTGATATAGGGCGACTTACCCCGCTGGTGCCTACAGGACACGTGAGCCTTTAACTCTCTTCCAGCAACACAGAGCATATCCTACCTCTGAGAACAGCGGGGGTCACTTGCTGAGTCCCAACCAGCGTACATGAACAAGCTGCAGCTGTACGAATTCACCATGGAGCTACTGCTTTGTATTTCCTACCCACCCCGCTGGTGCGTAGAGGACAGAAATGAGCCTATATCTCTCTTTCCGAGCACAAATCAGAGGCAATCGCGGACCACGGGGTTCACTCGCTATGGCCCGCACGGCCTAACCGACCTAGCTTCATCTGTTCTCATTCTCTGAGAAGATTTCCCAGATGTCCAGCTACTTAGCCCTGTGGTGCTTACAGTACACAAATGCGCCGTTAACTCTCTTCCAGCACCACAAAGGCGAACCTGTGGAGGAAAGCGTCGTTCACTCAATAGGCCACGACCGGCATACTAGACGTAACAAGTTGTAGCTGTTCTCATTCTCCCAGGACATATTCCCTGATAGACCGCAACTTACGCGTTGTTGCGAACAGGACATTAATGAGCCTTTATCTCTCTTCCAGCACCACAAAGCAGATCCAATCGAGGACAGCGGAATTCCCTGGCTATGGGCCGAACGGCCTACTTCAACCAGCAGCAGCTGCTCGGATTCACGAAGGATACATTCTGTGATGTACAGGTACTTACCCCGGTGGTGCGTAGAGACACAAATGAGCATTTTCTGTCTTCCACCACCACAAAGTATGTCTTCTCTAGAACAGCAGTGTTCAACCGCTGTGGCCTGAAAGATGGCCTGAAGATTCAGCTGTTCTCCTTAGCCGAGGAGATATTTCCTGATGTACCACAACTCAACCCAGTGGTGAGTACAGGTCATAAATGAGCCTTTATCTCAATTCCAGCACCACCACGCAGATTCGATCTAGGACAGCGGAGTTTACTCTCTATGGCCCGTCAGGCCTCCAATAACAAGCTGCAGCTGTTCTCAGTCACTGAGAAGGTATATAGCTATTCATCTCGGTGGTGCGTAAAATACATAAATTATCCTTTATCGCTCTTCCAGCACACCAATGCAGGGTCTTGTCAAGGACAGCGGCGTTTACTCAATATAGCAGATCCTATGGAGGACAGTGGCGTTCACTCGCTATGGCCTGACCGGCCTACAGTACGGAGCAGCAGCTGTTCTCATTCACTCAGGAGATAGTCCCTGATATAGGGCGACTTAACCCGCTGGTGCCTACAGGACACGTGAGCCTTTATCTCTCTTCCAGCAACACAGAGCACATCCTACCTCTGAGAACAGCGGGGTCACTCGCTGAGTCCCAACCAGCGTACATGAACAAGCTGCAGCTGTACGAATTCACCGTGGAGATATTGCTTTGTATTTCCTACCCACCCCGCTGGTGCGTAGAGGACACAAATGATCCTATATCTCTCTTCCCGACCACAAATCAGATGCAATCGCGGACCACGGGGTTCACTCGCTATGGCCCGCACGGCCTAACCGACCTAGCTTCATCTGTTCTCATTCTCTGAGGACATTTCCAGATGTCCAGCTACTTAGCCCTGTGGTGCTTACAGTACACAAATGCGCCTTTATCTCTCTTCCAGCACCACAAAGGCGAACCTGTGGAGGAAAGCGTCGTTCACTCAATAGGCCACGACAGGCATTCTAGACGTAACAAGTTGTAGCTGTTCTCATTCTCCAGGACATATTCCCTGATAGACCGCAACTTACGCGTTGTTGCGAACAGGACATTAATGAGCCTTTATCTCTCTTCCAGCACCACAAAGCAGATCCACTCGAGGACAGCGGAATTCCCTGGCTATGGGCCGAACGGCCTACTACAAACAGCAGCAGCTGCTCGGATTCACGACGGATACATTCTGTGATGTACAGGTACTTACCCCGGTGGTGCGTACAGACACAATGAGCATTTTCTGTCTTCCACCACCACAAAGCATGTCTTCTCTAGAACAGCAGTGTTCAACCGCTGTGGCCTGAAAGATGGCCTGAAGATTCAGCTGTTCTCCTTAGCCGAGGAGATATTTCCGGATGTACCACAACTCACCCCCGTGGTGAGTACAGGTCATAAATGAGCCCTTCTCTATTCCAGCATCACAAAGCAGTTCCAATCGAAGACAGCGGAGTTTTCGCGCTTTGGCTCGAAGGCCTACCCAAACCTGCTGCAGCTGTTCTCATTCACCGAGGACATATTCCCTGATATACAGATACTTACCTGCGTTGTTCGTACAGTATATCAATGAGCCTTTATCTCTCTTCCAGCACCATAAAGCAGATCCTATGGAGAATAGCCGAGTTCACTCGCTATGTCCCGACCAGGCTACCTTAACAAGTTGCAGCTGTTCTCATTCACCGTGGAGCTATTTCCGGCTGGTGCCTAGAGGACACAGGTGAACCTTTATCTCTCTTCCAGCAACACTAAGCACATCCTACCTCTGAAAACAGCGGGGGTCACTCGCTAAGACCCGACCTTCGTACATGAACAAGCTGCAGCTGTACTAATTCACCGTGGAGATATTTCCTAATATTTGCTACTTACCACGCTGGTGCGAAGAGGACACAAATGAGCCTTTATCTCTCTTCCAGCACCCCAACGCCGATTGACTCTAGGACAGCGGAGTTTATTCCCTATGGCCCCACGATCCTACCCTATCAAGCTGCAGCTCTAATCATTCAGCTCGGAGATATTCCCTGATATACAGCTACTTACCTCCATTGTGCGTGTAGCCTTTATTTCTCTTCCAGCACCTTAAAGCAGATCCCTTCGAGAAGAGCGGAGTTCACTCGCAATGTTCCCACCAGGCTACCTTAACAAGCTGCAGCTGTTCTAATTCACCGTGGAGCTATTTCCTGGTGCGAAGAGGACTCAAAGGAGCCTTTATCTCTCTTCCAGCACCCCTAAGCCGATTGAAACTAGGACAGCGGAGTTTATTCGCTATGGCCCCACGAGCCTACCTATCAAGCTGCAGCTGTAATCATTCAGCTCGGAGGTATTTTCTGATATACAGCTACTTACCCGGTGGTGTAGAGAGATTATAAATGAGCCTTGATCACTCTTCCAGCACCACATAGCGATCCAAACGAGGACAGAGGAGTTCACTGTCTATGGCCCGCCCGATCAGCCTACTCTAACAAGCTGCAGCTGTTCTCATTCACCGAGGAGATGTTACGTGATGTACAGCTAGTTGCCCCTGTGGTGCATACAGGATGTAAATGAGCCTTTATCTCAATTCCAGCACCACCACGCAGATTCGATCTAGGAAGGCGGAGTTTACTCTCTATTCCCCTCAGGCCTCCAATAACAAGCTGCAGCTGTTCTCATTCACTGAGAAGGTATATAGCTATTCATCTCGGTGGTGCGTAAAATACATAAATTATCCTTTATCGCTCTTCAGCACACCAATGCAGATCTTGTCAAGGACAGCGGCGTTTACTCAATATAGCAGATCCTATGGAGGACAGTGGCGTTCACTCGCTATGGCCTGACCGGCCTATAGTACGGAGCAGCAGCTGTTCTCATTCACTCAGGAGATAGGATATAGGGCGACTTACAACGCAGGTGCCTACGGGGACACGTGAGCCTTTATCTCTCTTCCAGCAACACAGAGCACATCCTACCTCTGAGAACAGCGGGGGTCACTCGCTGAGTCCCAACCAGCGTACATGAACAAGCTGCAGCTGTACGAATTCACCGTGGAGATATTGCTTTGTATTTCCTACCCACCCCGCTGGTGCGTAGAGGACACAAATGAGCCTATATCTCTCTTCCCGAGCACAAATCAGATGCAATCGCGGACCACGGGGTTCACTCGCTATGGCCCGCACGAACTAACCAACCTAGCTGCATCTGTTCTCATTCTCTGAGGAGATTTCCCAGATGTCCAGCTACTTAGCCCTGTGGTGCTTCCAGTACACAAATGCGCCTTTATCTCTCTTCCAGCACCACAAAGGCGAACCTGTGGAGGAAAGCGTCGTTCACTCAATAGGCCACGACCGGCATACTAGACGTAACAAGTTGTAGCTGTTCTCATTCTCCCAGGACATATTCCCTGATAGACCGCAACTTTCGCGTTCTTGCGAACAGGACATTAATGAGCCTTTACATCTCTTCCAGCACCACAAAGCAGATCCAATCGAGGACAGCGGAGTTCCCTGGCTATGGCCCGAACGGCCTACTTCAACCAGCAGCAGCTGCTCGGATTCACGACGGATACATTCTGTGATGTACAGGTACTTACCCCGGTGGTGCGTAGAGACACAAATGAGCATTTTCTGTCTTCCACCACCACAAAGTATGTCTTCTCTAGAACAGCAGTGTTCAACCGCTGTGGCCTGAAAGATGGCCTGAAGATTCAGCTGTTCTCCTTAGCCGAGGAGATATTTCCTGATGTACCACAACTCAACCGGTGGTGAGTACAGGTCATAAATGAGCCTTTATCTCAATTCCAGCACCACCACGCAGATTCGATCTAGGACAGCGGAGTTTACTCTCTATGGCCCGTCAGGCCTCCAATAACAAGCTGCAGCTGTTCTCAGTCACTGAGAAGGTATATAGCAATTCATCTAGGTGGTGCGTAAAATACATAAATTATCCTTTATCGCTCTTCCAGCACACCAATGCAGGTCTTGTCAAGGACAGCGGCGTTTACTCAATATAGCAGATCCTATGGAGGACACTGGCGTTCACTCGCTATGGCCTGACCGGCCTACAGTACGGAGCAGCAGCTGTTCTCATTCACTCAGGAGATAGTCCCTGATTATAGGGCGACTTACCCCGCTGGTGCCTACAGGACACGTGAGCCTTTAACTCTCTTCCAGCAACACAGAGCATATCCTACCTCTGAGAACAGCGGGGAGTCACTCGCTGAGTCCCAACCAGCGTACATGAACAAGCTGCAGCTGTACGAATTCACCATGGAGCTACTGCTTTGTATTTCCTACCCACCCCGCTGGTGCGTAGAGGACAGAAATGAGCCTATATCTCTCTTCCCGAGCACAAATCAGAGGGCAATCGCGGACCACGGGGTTCACTCGCTATGGCCCGCACGGCCTAACCGACCTAGCTTCATCTGTTCTCATTCTCTGAGAAGATTTCCCAGATGTCCAGCTACTTAGCCCTGTGGTGCTTACAGTACACAAATGCGCCTTTATCTCTCTTCCAGCACCACAAAGGCGAACCTGTGGAGGAAAGCGTCGTTCACTCAATAGGCCACGACAGGCATTCTAGACGTAACAAGTTGTAGCTGTTCTCATTCTCCCAGGACATATTCCCTGATAGACCGCAACTTTCGCGTTGTTGCGAACAGGACATTAATGAGCCTTTATCTCTCTTCCAGCACCACAAAGCAGATCCACTCGAGGACAGCGGAATTCCCTGGCTATGGGCCGAACGGCCTACTACAAACAGCAGCAGCTGCTCGGATTCACGACGGATACATTCTGTGATGTACAGGTACTTACCCCGGTGGTGCGTACAGACACAAATGAGCATTTTCTGTCTTCCACCACCACAAAGCATGTCTTCTCTAGAACAGCAGTGTTCAACCGCTGTGGCCTGAAAGATGGCCTGAAGATTCAGCTGTTCTCCTTAGCCGAGGAGATATTTCCGGATGTACCACAACTCACCCCCGTGGTGAGTACAGGTCATAAATGAGCCCTTCTCTATTCCAGCATCACAAAGCAGTTCCAATCGAAGACAGCGGAGTTTTCGCGCTTTGGCTCGAAGGCCTACCCAAACCTGCTGCAGCTGTTCTCATTCACCGAGGACATATTCCCTGATATACAGATACTTACCTGCGTTGTTCGTACAGTATATCAATGAGCCTTTATCTCTCTTCCAGCACCATAAAGCAGATCCTATGGAGAATAGCCGAGTTCACTCGCTATGTCCCGACCAGGCTACCTTAACAAGTTGCAGCTGTTCTCATTCACCGTGGAGCTATTTCCGGCTGGTGCCTAGAGGACACAGGTGAACCTTTATCTCTCTTCCAGCAACACTAAGCACATCCTACCTCTGAAAACAGCGGGGGTCACTCGCTAAGACCCGACCTTCGTACATGAACAAGCTGCAGCTGTACTAATTCACCGTGGAGATATTTCCTAATATTTGCTACTTACCCCGCTGGTGCGAAGCGGACACAAATGAGCCTTTATCTCTCTTCCAGCACCCCAACGCCGATTGACTCTAGGACAGCGGAGTTTATTCCCTATGGCCCCACGATCCTACCCTATCAAGCTGCAGCTGTAATCATTCAGCTCGGAGATATTCCCTGATATACAGCTACTTACCTCCATTGTGCGTGTAGCCTTTATTTCTCTTCCAGCACCTTAAAGCAGATCCCTTCGAGAAGAGCGGAGTTCACTCGCAATGTTCCCACCAGGCTACCTTAACAAGCTGCAGCTGTTCTAATTCACCGTGGAGCTATTTCCTGGTGCGAAGAGGACTCAAAGGAGCCTTTATCTCTCTTCCAGCACCCCTAAGCCGATTGAAACTAGGACAGCGGAGTTTATTCGCTATGGCCCCACGAGCCTACCTATCAAGCTGCAGCTGTAATCATTCAGCTCGGAGGTATTTTCTGATATACAGCTACTTACCCGGTGGTGTAGAGAGATTATAAATGAGCCTTGATCACTCTTCCAGCACCACATAGCGATCCAAACGAGGACAGAGGAGTTCACTGTCTATGGCCCGCCCGATCAGCCTACTCTAACAAGCTGCAGCTGTTCTCATTCACCGAGGAGATGTTACGTGATGTACAGCTAGTTGCCCCTGTGGTGCATACAGGATGTAAATGAGCCTTTATCTCAATTCCAGCACCACCACGCAGATTCGATCTAGGAAGGCGGAGTTTACTCTCTATTTCCCCTCAGGCCTCCAATAACAAGCTGCAGCTGTTCTCATTCACTGAGAAGGTATATAGCTATTCATCTCGGTGGTGCGTAAAATACATAAATTATCCTTTATCGCTCTTCCAGCACACCAATGCAGATCTTGTCAAGGACAGCGGCGTTTACTCAATATAGCAGATCCTATGGAGGACAGTGGCGTTCACTCGCTATGGCCTGACCGGCCTACAGTACGGAGCAGCAGCTGTTCTCATTCACTCAGGAGATAATCCCTGATATAGGGCGACTTACCCCGCAGGTGCCTACGGGACACGTGAGCCTTTATCTCTCTTCCAGCAACACAGAGCACATCCTACCTCTGAGAACAGCGGGGGTCACTCGCTGAGTCCCAACCAGCATACATGAACAAGCTGCAGCTGTACGAATTCACCGTGGAGATATTGCTTTGTATTTCCTACCCACCCCGCTGGTGCGTAGAGGACACAAATGAGCCTATATCTCTCTTCCCGACCACAAATCAGATGCAATCGCGGACCACGGGGTTCACTCGCTATGGCCCGCACGGCCTAACCGACCTGAGGAGATTTCCCAGATGTCCAGCTACTTAGCCCTGTGGTGCTTACAGTACACAAATGCGCCTTTATCTCTCTTCCAGCACCACAAAGGCGAACCTGTGGAGGAAAGCGTCGTTCACTCAATAGGCCACGACCGGCATACTAGACGTAACAAGTTGTAGCTGTTCTCATTCTCCCAGGACATATTCCCTGATAGACCGCAACTTACGCGTTGTTGCGAACAGGACATTAGTGAGCCTTTATCTCTCTTCCAGCACCACAAAGCAGATCCAATCGAGGACAGCGGAGTTCCCTGGCTATGGCCCGAACGGCCTACTTCAACCAGCAGCAGCTGCTCGGATTCACGACGGATACATTCTGTGATGTACAGGTACTTACCCCGGTGGTGCGTACAGACACAAATGAGCATTTTCTGTCTTCCACCACCACAAAGTATGTCTTCTCTAGAACAGCAGTGTTCAACCGCTGTGGCCTGAAAGATGGCCTGAAGATTCAGCTGTTCTCCTTAGCCGAGGAGATATTTCCTGATGTACCACAACTCAACCCCGGTGGTGGGTACAGGTCATAAATGAGCCTTTATCTCAATTCCAGCACCACCACGCAGATTCGATCTAGGACAGCGCAGTTTACTCTCTATGGCCCGTCAGGCCTCCAATAACAAGCTGCAGCTGTTCTCAGTCACTGAGAAGGTATATAGTATTCATCTAGGTGGTGCGTTAAATACATAAATTATCCTTTATCGCTCTTCCAGCACAACCAATGCAGTTGTTGTCAAGTACAGCGGCGTTTATTCAATATAGCAGATCCTATGGAGGACACTGGCGTTCACTCGCTATGGCCTGGACCGGCCTACAGTACGGAGCAGCAGCTGTTCTCATTCACTCAGGAGATAGTCCCTGATATAGGGCGACTTACCCCGCTGGTGCCTACAGGACACGTGAGCCTTTAACTCTCTTCCAGCAACACAGAGCATATCCTACCTCTGAGAACAGCGGGGGTCACTCGCTGAGTCCAACCAGCGTACATGAACAAGCTGCAGCTGTACGAATTCACCATGGAGCTATTGCTTTGTATTTCCTACCCACCCCGCTGGTGCGTAGAGGACACAAATGAGCCTATATCTCTCTTCCCGACCACAAATCAGATGCAATCACGGACCACGGGGTTCATTCGCTATGGCCCGCACGGCCTAACCGACCTGAGGAGATTTCCCAGATGTCCAGCTATTAGCCCTGTGGTGCTTACAGTACACAAATGCGCCTTTATCTCTCTTCCAGCACCACAAAGGCGAACCTGTGGAGGAAAGCGTCGTTCACTCAATAGGCCACGACCGGCATACTAGACGTAACAAGTTGTAGCTGTTCTCATTCTCCCAGGACATATTCCCTGATAGACCGCAACTTACGCGTTGTTGCGAACAGGACATTAATGAGCCTTTATCTCTCTTCCAGCACCACAAAGCAGATCCAATCGAGGACAGCGGAATTCCCTGGCTATGGGCCGAACGGCCTACTTCAACCAGCAGCAGCTGCTCGGATTCACGACGGATACATTCTGTGATGTACAGGTACTTACCCCGGTGGTGCGTAGAGACACAAATGAGCATTTTTTATCTTCCACCACCACAAAGTATGTCTTCTCAAGAACAGCAGTGTTCAACCGCTGTGGCCTGAAAGATGGCCTGAAGATTCAGCTGTTCTCCTTAGCCGAGGAGATATTTCCTGATGTACCACAACTCAACCCGGTGGTGAGTACAGGTCATAAATGAGCCTTTATCTCAATTCCAGCACCACCACCGCAGACTCGATCTAGGACAGCGGAGTTTACTCTCTATGGCCCGTCAGGGCCTCCAATAACAAGCTGCAGCTGTTCTCAGTCACTGAGAAGGTATATAGCTATTCATCTCGGTGGTGCGTAAAATACATAAATTATCCTTTATCGCTCTTCCAGCACACCAATGCAGGTCTTGTCAAGGACAGCGGCGTTTACTCAATATAGCAGATCCTATGGAGGACAGTGGCGTTCACTCGCTATGGCCTGACCGGCCCTACAGTACGGAGCAGCAGCTGTTCTCATTCACTCAGGAGATAGTCCCTGATAAGGGCGACTTACCCCGCTGGTGCCTACAGGACACGTGAGCCTTTATCTCTCTTCCAGCAACACAGAGCACATCCTACCTCTGAGAACAGCGGCTGTCACTCGCTGAGTCCCAACCAGCGTACATGAACAAGCTGCAGCTGTACGAATTCACCGTGGAGATATTGCTTTGTATTTCCTACCCAACCCGCTGGTGCATAGAGGACACAAATGATCCTATATCTCTCTTCCCGACCACAAATCAGATGCAATCGCGGACCACGGGGTTCACTCGCTATGGCCCGCACGGCCTAACCGACCTAGCTTCATCTGTTCTCATTCTCTGAGGACATTTCCCAGATGTCCAGCTACTTAGCCCTGTGGTGCTTACAGTACACAAATGCGCCTTTATCTCTCTTCCAGCACCACAAAGGCGAACCTGTGGAGGAAAGCGTCGTTCACTCAATAGGCCACGACAGGCATTCTAGACGTAACAAGTTGTAGCTGTTCTCATTCTCCCAGGACATATTCCCTGATAGACCGCAACTTACGCGTTGTTGCGAACAGGACATTAATGAGCCTTTATCTCTCTTCCAGCACCACAAAGCAGATCCACTCGAGGACAGCGGAATTCCCTGGCTATGGGGCCGAACGGCCTACTACAAACAGCAGCAGCTGCTCGGATTCACGACGGATACATTCTGTGATGTTACAGGTACTTACCCCGGTGGTGCGTACAGACACAAATGAGCATTTTCTGTCTTCCACCACCACAAAGCATGTCTTCTCTAGAACAGCAGTGTTCAACCGCTGTGGCCTGAAAGATGGCCTGAAGATTCAGCTGTTCTCCTTAGCCGAGGAGATATTTCCGGATGTACCACAACTCACCCCCGGTGGTGAGTACAGGTCATAAATGAGCCCTTCTCTATTCCAGCATCACAAAGCCAGTTCCAATCGAAGACAGCGGAGTTTTCGCGCTTTGGCTCGAAGGCCTACCCAAACCTGCTGCAGCTGTTCTCATTCACCGAGGACATATTCCCTGATATACAGATACTTACCTGCGTTGTTCGTACAGTATATCAATGAGCCTTTATCTCTCTTCCAGCACCATAAAGCAGATCCTATGGAGAATAGCCGAGTTCACTCGCTATGTCCCGACAGGCTACCTTAACAAGTTGCAGCTGTTCTCATTCACCGTGGAGCTATTTCCGGCTGGTGCCTAGAGGACACAGGTGAAACCTTTATCTCTCTTCCAGCAACACTAAGCACATCCTACCTCTGAAAACAGCGGGGGTCACTCGCTAAGACCCGACCTTCGTACATGAACAAGCTGCAGCTGTACTAAATTCACCGTGGAGATATTTCCTAATATTTGCTACTTACCCCGCTGGTGCGAAGAGGACACAAATGAGCCTTTATCTCTCTTCCAGCACCCCAACGCCGATTGACTCTAGGACAGCGGAGTTTATTCCCTATGGCCCCACGATCCTACCCTATCAAGCTGCAGCTCTAATCATTCAGCTCGGAGATATTCCCTGATATACAGCTACTTACCTCCATTGTGCGTGTAGCCTTTATTTCTCTTCCAGCACCTTAAAGCAGATCCCTTCGAGAAGAGCGGAGTTCACTCGCAATGTTCCCACCAGGCTACCTTAACAAGCTGCAGCTGTTCTAATTCACCGTGGAGCTATTTCCTGGTGCGAAGAGGACTCAAAGGAGCCTTTATCTCTCTTCCAGCACCCCTAAGCCGATTGAAACTAGGACAGCGGAGTTTATTCGCTATGGCCCCACGAGCCTACCTATCAAGCTGCAGCTGTAATCATTCAGCTCGGAGGTATTTTCTGATATACAGCTACTTACCCCGGTGGTGTAGAGAGATTATAAATGAGCCTTGATCACTCTTCCAGCACCACATAGCGATCCAAACGAGGACAGAGGAGTTCACTGTCTATGGCCCGCCCGATCAGCCTACTCTAACAAGCTGCAGCTGTTCTCATTCACCGAGAGATGTTACGTGATGTACAGCTAGTTGCCCCTGTGGTGCATACAGGATGTAAATGAGCCTTTATCTCAATTCCAGCACCACCACGCAGATTCGATCTAGGAAGGCGGAGTTTACTCTCTATTTCCCCTCAGGCCTCCAATAACAAGCTGCAGCTGTTCTCATTCACTGAGAAGGTATATAGCTATTCATCTCGGTGGTGCGTAAAATACATAAATTATCCTTTATCGCTCTTCCAGCACACCAATGCAGATCTTGTCAAGGACAGCGGCGTTTACTCAATATAGCAGATCCTATGGAGGACAGTGGCGTTCACTCGCTATGGCCTGACCGGCCTACAGTACGGAGCAGCAGCTGTTCTCATTCACTCAGGAGATAGTCCCAGATATAGGGCGACTTACCCCGCTGGTGCCTACAGGACAGGTGAGCCTTTATCTCTCTTCCAGCAACACAGAGCACATCCTACCTCTGAGAACAGCGGCTGTCACTCGCTGAGTCCCAACCAGCGTACATGAACAAGCTGCAGCTGTACGAATTCACCGTGGAGATATTGCTTTGTATTTCCTACCCACCCCGCTGGTGCGTAGAGGACACAAATGATCCTATATCTCTCTTCCCGACCACAAATCAGATGCAATCGCGGACCACGGGCTTCACTCGCTATGGCCCGCACGGCCTAACCGACCTAGCTTCATCTGTTCTCATTCTCTGAGGACATTTCCCAGATGTCCAGCTACTTAGCCCTGTGGTGCTTACAGTACACAAATGCGCCTTTATCTCTCTTCCAGCACCACAAAGGCGAACCTGTGGAGGAAAGCGTCGTTCACTCAATAGGCCACGACAGGCATTCTAGACGTAACAAGTTGTAGCTGTTCTCATTCTCCCAGGACATATTCCCTGATAGACCCGCAACTTACGCGTTGTTGCGAACAGGACATTAATGAGCCTTTATCTCTCTTCCAGCACCACAAAGCAGATCCACTCGAGGACAGCGGAATTCCCTGGCTATGGGCCGAACGGCCTACTACAAACAGCAGCAGCTGCTCGGATTCACGACGGATACATTCTGTGATGTACAGGTACTTACCCCGGTGGTGCGTACAGACACAAATGAGCATTTTCTGTCTTCCACCACCACAAAGCATGTCTTCTCTAGAACAGCAGTGTTCAACCGCTGTGGCCTGAAAGATGGCCTGAAGATTCAGCTGTTCTCCTTAGCCGAGGGAGATATTTCCGGATGTACCACAACTCACCCCCGTGGTGAGTACAGGTCATAAATGAGCCCTTCTCTATTCCAGCATCACAAAGCAGTTCCAATCGAAGACAGCGGAGTTTTCGCGCTTTGGCTCGAAGGCCTACCCAAACCTGCTGCAGCTGTTCTCATTCACCGAGGACATATTCCCTGATATACAGATACTTACCTGCGTTGTTCGTACAGTATATCAATGAGCCTTTATCTCTCTTCCAGCACCATAAAGCAGATCCTATGGAGAATAGCCGAGTTCACTCGCTATGTCCCGACCAGGCTACCTTAACAAGTTGCAGCTGTTCTCATTCACCGTGGAGCTATTTCGGCTGGTGCCTAGAGGACACAGGTGAACCTTTATCTCTCTTCCAGCAACACTAAGCACATCCTACCTCTGAAAACAGCGGGGGTCACTCGCTAAGACCCGACCTTCGTACATGAACAAGCTGCAGCTGTACTAATTCACCGTGGAGATATTTCCTAATATTGCTACTTACCACGCTGGAGCGAAGAGGACACAAATGAGCCTTTATCTCTCTTCCAGCACCCCAACGCCGATTGACTCTAGGGACAGCGGAGTT
>NW_025960424.1:0-41411 GCF_023159225.1 Perognathus longimembris pacificus
GTCCTTCCATTTCCTTACAAATGTGACAATATCATTCTTTCTGTTAGAGGCATAAAATTCCATTGTGTATATGTACCACATTTTCCTGATCCATTCCTCTACGGAGGGGCATCTGGGTTGGTTCCAGATTCTCGCTATGACGAATTGTGCTGAGATGAACTTTGTTGTGCTGGTGGCATTACTGTGATTTTGTTTGTGGTCTTTTGGATAGATACCCAAAAGTGGGGCTTCTGGGTCATAGGGGAGCTCTATATAAAGCCTTCTGAGGAATCTCCATCCTGCTTGTCAGAGTGTTTGAACCAGTTTACATTCCCACCAACAATGAAGAAGGGTTCCCTTTTGGCCACATCCCCTCTAACAATTGTTATTGTTATTTTTCTTGATATATGACATTCTTACTGGGGTGAAATGGAATCCTAATGTTGTTTTGATTTGCATTTCTATTATGGCAAGTGAAGTAGAGCAGTTTTTCTATGTCTCTTGGCTATTTTCATTTCCTCATCAGAGAAGTCTCTTTGTAAGTCTTTAGCCCACTTGATGAGGAGGCTATTGGTTCTTTGCGGTTTTGTTTTGGAAGAAGGTAATTTTTTTAGTTCTGCATATATTTTAGAGATGAGGCCTTTTTCTGTTGAATGGCCTGTAAAGATCTTCTCCCAGCCTGTGGGCTTTCTTTTTTCTTGCGAGCTATGTCCTTTGCCGAGCAGAAGCTCTGCAGTTTGAGGCAGTCCCATTTGTCCAACCTTTCTTTGATTTATAGCCTTTCTGGGTCTTTGTTAAGGAAGTTCCGTCCTGCTCCAAGGAGCCCAAGTGTTTCTCCTACTCCTTCCTTTAGTGTTTTCAGGGTGTCTGTTTTGATTTTGAGGTCTTTAGTCCATTTGGAATTGATTTTGGTGCAGGGTGATATATTAGGATCTAGTTTTAGATTGTTGCATGTGTTGAACCAGTTTTGCCAGCACCATTTGTTAAAGAGGCTATCTTTCTTCCAAACTATTGTTTTGGCTCCCTTATCAAAGATTAAGTAGGCGTAGTTCTGTGCCTTCATTTCTGGGTTTTCAATTCTGTTCCATTGGTCTTCAGGCCTATTCCGGTGCAAATACCAAGCTGTTTTTATTACTATAGCTTTATAATACAGCTTGAAGTTGGGTATTGTAATTCCTCCAGCACTGTTCTTTCTGCTTAGGATTGTTTTTGCTATTCTAGATCTTTTATCGTTCCATATGAATTTCTGGATTGCTTCCTCTATTTCATTAAAAAATGGTGTTGGGATATTAATGGGTATTGCATTGAATTTGTAGATAGCCTTTGGCAATATTGCTATTTTGAAAATATTAATCCTCCCAATCCAGGAGCATGGGAGGTTTTTCCATATCCTTAGCTCTGACTTAATTTCGTTTTTCAAGCTTTTAAAGTTCTCCTCAAAGAGGTCTTTCACTTCTTCGGTTAAGGTTATTCCTAGGTAGTTTGTGTTTTGGGGGGCTATTGCAAAAGGAGTTGCTTTCCTGATTTCAGCCTCGGTCTTCGGGTCGTTAGCATGGAGAAAGGCCGTTGATATTTGAAGTTTTATTTCATATTCTGCAACTTTGCCATAGTTTTGGAGCAGCTGTAGTAGCTTGGGGTAGAGTCTATGGGATTCATTAAGTATAGGATAATGTCATCTGTGAAGAGAGAAAGTTTAACTTAATCTTTTCCTCTTTGGATCCCCTTTATATTTTCTTCTTGCCTAATTGCTCTGCCTAGGAATTCTAGTACTATGTTGAAGAGCCGGGGAGAGAGTGGACATCCCTGCCTTGTTCCTGATTTTAAAGGGAATGGCTTTAGTTTTTCCCCATTTAGAGTTATGCTTGCTGTTGGTTTGTCATAGACTGCCTTGATTCTATTCAGGAATGTTCCCTGGAATCCCAGTTTTTCCAGGGCTTGTAACATAAAAGCCCTGGATTTCATTGAATGCCTTTTCCGCATGTAGAGACATAACCGTGTTTGGTTTGATGTGGTGGATTATGTAAATTGACTTGAGTATATTGAACCAACTTTGCATCCCTGGGCTGAATCCAGTTTGTTCACGGTATATGATTTTTTTGATGACTTGTTGAAATCTATTAGCCAGAATTTTGTTGAGAATTTTTGCATCAATGTTTAACAAGGTAATCGGTCTACAGTTCTCTTTCCTTGATGAGTCCCTGCCTGGTTGAGGGATGAGGGTTATACTGGCATCATAGAATGTGTTTGGTAGCGAACTTTCTCCTTCAGTTCCATTGAGGAGTTTGAGAAATATTGGTGTGAGTTCTGTTTTGAAGGCCTTGTAGAATTCTGCTGTGAATCCGTCTGGATCTGGGCTTTTCTTGGATGGGAGAACTCTTTGTCAGTTTCTATTTCAATGCTGGATATTGGTCTGTTTAGAAGATTTAAATGTGCATGGTTGAGTTTGGGGATATCAATTTTTTGCTAGGAAATCGTCCATTTCTTCCGGGTTCTCGAATTGTGGGTGTAAAGGTTTGCAAAATAGTCCCTGATGGTGTTGTGAAGTTTGGTTGTTTCTGAGGTGATGTTACCTGTTTCGTCTCTGAACTTCTTTATTTGGGTGTGCTGCCTTCGTGTTTTGGTCAGGTTGGCTAGGGATTTGGCTACCTTGTTAATTTTTTCAAAGAACCAACTCTTTGTTTTGTTGATTCATGTGATGTTTCTTTTTTGACTCCAAATCATTGAATTCTGATTTGACTTTAATTTTTTGCTTCCGTCTATTGCCTTGGGGTTCGGCTTCTTATTCTCCTTTGAGGAACTGAAGGTGCTTCCTTAAGTTGTTGAATTGCTGTTTCTCCAGTTTGTTGGTGTAGGCCCTCAATGATGTAAATTTTCCTCTGAGTACTGCCTTCACTGTGTCCCAAAGCAGCTGGTCCTTTCTGTGCTCCTCTTGGTTTATTTCCATAAACATTTGAATTTCTGTTCTAATATCTTCAATGACCCACTGATGGTTCAGCATTGTGTTGTTTAGTCTCCATGAATTATAGGATTTTCTGTGGTGGCTGTTGGAGTTAAGCTCTAATTTTCTTCCATTGTGGTCTCAGAGAATGCTGGGAATGATATCAATACCTGTGAATTTGTACAGATTTTCTTTGTGCCCTAAGATGTGATGTATTTTGGAGACTATTCCATGTGCTGCTGAAAAGAATGTGTATTCTGGTGTTGCTGGATGGAATCCTCTGTAGTTGTCGCTTATGTCTACTTGGTCTGTGCAGTAGTTTAGTTCTGAGGTTACTTTGCTCTGTTTTTGGCATGATTATCTGTCCAGACATGACAGTGGAGAGTTAAAGTCTGCAACTATCAATGTGATTGGGTCTGTGAGTGTTTCTAGAGTCAGTAGTGTTTGTTGGATGAAGTTGGAGGCTCCTGTATTTGGGTGTAGACATTTAGGATGGGTATATCCTCCTGTAGTCGAGATCCCTTTATTAGTATGTAGTAACCTTCTTTGTCTCTTCTTACCATTTCTAATTTGTAGTCGATTTTATCTGATACTAGGATTGCAACTCCAGCCTACTTGTGGAGGCCGTTGGCTTGGTAGATTTTATTGCAACCTTTCACATTTAGAAGATGCTTGTTTCTGCTGGATAGATGTGTCTCTTGGAGGCAGTAGAAAGATGGATCTTGATTTTTGATCCAACTTATGAGCCTTTGTCATTTAATTGAAGAGTTAGAGATTGTCATTTGAATAGCTATCTTGTTAATAGCTGAGTCTTCCCAATTCTAGATCTAATTTTCTTGTTTTCTATGTAGGGTTTATTTCTCTTTCTGTATTGTGATCTTAATTATTTTCCATATGTAGTACATCAGTGAGGATATTCTCTGCAGGTGGTTTGGTGAAGATACATTGCTTCAGTTTTTCTTTGCTGTGGAAGACTTTTATTTGACTTTCAACTACGAATGAGAGTTTAGCTGGGTACAGTATTCTTGGTTGATAGTTATTTTTCTTTAGGCTGTGGCATACCTCATTCCTTGCTTTCATGGTCTCTGCTGAGAAGTCTGGGTGTAATTCTGATTGGTTTTCCTTTATATGTGATTATTTTCTTTTCCCTAGCAGCTTTAAGGATTCTTTCCTTGGCTCTATTGATCCTGTTTTGATCACAATATGTTAGTGGGACATCCTATTCAGGGCTAGTTGGTTTGGTGTTCTGAATGCTTCTTGACTCTGGATAGGCCATTCCTTCTGGATATTTGGGAAATTCTCAGCTAATATTCTGTTAATATAGTTAGTTGCATGTTGCACTGAGTTCTTTCTCTAGGTTTTCCTTGATACCTAGTAGCCTTTAATTGGACTTCCTGCTTGTATCTTGGAGCTCCAGGAATGATCTGGTTTGCCAATTGGATTGGATTTGTATTGTTTTTGTTTTTTCTCCATAGATTCTATGGAATCTTCAGTCCCTGAGACTCAATCCTCTGCTTCATCTACTCTGCTCTCTAGGCTAGCTACTTGATTCTGAATCTCCCTTCCTTCTGACTGGTCTTTCTTGATGGCTTCCATGTGTTTGCTGTAATTTTCTCTTAGGTCCTGTATGGACTTCTTTACTTCATTTATTTGGTTCTGATTGCTGTGTCTCAAATCTTTTAGCTGGGTAGCTCTCTTTTCATTGGGCTCTAGAAGATCATTTATCTTTCTGTTTGTGGAGGCCGTAAAATCCTCTATTAATTTTTGGTTTGCCTCCACATACTCTAGAATATGTATCTGAAGTGATTCAAAGTTTTCATTGAAGATTTTTTATCAGTAGAGTTTCTAGAGAATTTTGAGGGTCCTCTTGTAGGTCTTGGATTGACTGCTCTGCTTCTTGCTTGTTTTGAGTGGGAGATGAGATTCCCTTGTTTACCATCTTTCTTGGGCTTCTTCAGCCCATTTGGATTGGAAATGCCAATCTACAAGCACCTGTGAGCACCATTTAAGACCCAAAGCAGAACTTACCAAGCACTGTTGTATAAATCTTAGAAGTTCACAATTATATACAGCTCCTTCCCCTCTCTTTTTTGTATGTACAAGCAAATTTGGTGTCCCCAAAGAATCCAATATCAATACAACAACCAACCTTGAGCCCTATATTCAGTAGTTACTTATTTATGGGTTTAACCATCAGGGCAATTTTTGTTCTTATATATAGTTCTTTTTGGACTGGTGGGATTTCTTTATGAACCCCTTTGACTCACTGAGATTGAACAGGGATACCCTCCATCTGATAACCTGGTCAATGGAGTGGAAAGGTGGAGAACAGTAGAATCAGTAGAAAGAAAGAGCTTAAAATGATAAACAATGGAGAGTCATCCGACAAAAGTAAAGGTGTTACTCAAAGGAAAGTAATTTTAAAGATAGAAAGTGTGAAAAGGAAAACAAAGAAAAATACAGGAAAACAAACACACAAAATAACAAACATTACCATAACCCCCCCCCAATAAAACAGACAAATAAAAAACAGAAAATATAAAAAGTAGAATAGTTTAAATCAACGTTTATAAATGGGGTCTTCGTTGTTTAGGTGGCCTCTTTCCAGTGTGTGGTTTTCATGGGATGGTCTAGAGTCTATTTTCCTGCTGTTTGGCTGGTTTGATTTGCTTTCAGTTTTCAGGGGGTGGATCTACTCTGACTCTCCTCCCCTCTTAATTAGGTCCTGGGGCTCTGTAGTTTTCACAGCTTGCAGGTAGGACTTGGGTGTCCTCTGAAGTTTGGGGACACTAAACAATCTGGGGAACCGTGGCTCCTCCCATCTGCTGTGGGGCTGCTGCCTTAACAGCCTGGCTGTGAATAGGCTGTGGACTCAGCAGGGCAGGGCTCTCCCAACCTAGTTAACATGGCTGAGAGCCATTTGACCTGGGAGAGTTCCCTCGCTCCTGGGCAAGGAGACCTTGTCCCTGGGTGGAGCTGTCTGTGGAAATCAGCTCTGTTGTCTAGTGGGAGTTGGGCTTCATCTGTAAAGGGGCTGTTTATCTGTCCCTGGAACTGTTTTCTCTCCATCTGTTTGTTCAGAGTTGCTGGTAGCTGCTCACCCCTTGTGTTTTGATTAGACATTTTGCGGCTGCTGGAGAGTCAGCAGCTGCAGGATCAGTGGGGCAGGACATGAAGGGGCAGGGCGAGGTGTGGATGGGCACCTCTGGGTGATTTTCCTTGAGTCTGTGAGCCTTGGCCTTGGAAGGAGCCTCCTGCCTGAGGGAATGGGGGCTAACTTTCTCCTGAGCAGAGCTGGCTCTCACCACTCAGTCACTCTTGCCTTTTTCAAAGATGGCCCCTTTGTCCTCTCTTTCACCTGGCACACTTGAGTTCCAGTCTAGGCCGACCTGGTCAGTGCCAGAGTCTGAGATGGCACTTTGATCTGGCCATGAGGGAAGGGCTACCTTCCAGATGCTGCTGTGGACCGAGTGACAATGTCTTTCTTGGGGTACTCATGCTTTTTCTGCGATTTCGGCCCTTCCGTGCTCAGCCTGTGATCCGTGTGTGTCTGCCACCATCTGGAGGATTTCTTCCTGGTTGCCACTGTGTGCTTTAGGTGTATGGACTGCTAGGGGCTGTGCCGGCACTAGTACCAGCAGGGTGGCGGGACACTTTCCGTCAGCTCAAAGCTGTGTTTTCAGGCCAGCAAAGTTGATTTTTCCTTTCTTGCCAGAATACCTATACTGTTCTAACTTCCTTGCCCTGTGTTCCTAGGAGTACCAGTTTCTCTGGAGCAGTCAAGTCAAACTGGGATGTCAGAGGGAGCTTAGCTAGGCCTCTGCTGCTCTTTGGCTGTCTTCCCAGAAATCCTGCTTCTTTTCTTGTCTTTTCCTTTCTTTTCTTTTCCTTTGAGGGGAAAAAGGATGGAGGTCCTGGGGCTTGAACTCAGGGCTTGGGTGGTGTCCATGAGCTTTCTTGGTCTAGGCTAGCACTTTACCTGTGAGCTACAGCTCTCACTTCCTGGTCCTTGGTGGTTAATTTCAGAGTAGAATCTCAGGACTTTCCTGCCTGGGCTTGCTTGATCCTCAGATCTCAGCCTGAGTTCCTAGGAGTCCATGTGTGAGCAGTAGTGACAGACTTTTCCCCTTTGGATGGTGGTACATTTGGTTTAGACATCTGGCTTCCCACCTCTAGAGAAGTTGGGCACTAGTGGCTCACACCTGTAATTATGGTTTTTCAGGAGGCTGAGATCTGACGATCCTGGTTTGAAGCCACACCCCACAGAAAAGACTTTGAGACTTATCTCCAATGAATCCCTCAAGGCCAAAATGAGATGTGTGGCTCCACTGAGCCTTGAGTGAGGAAGCAAAGGGGACCCCCCCCCCAAGTCTTGAGTTCAAGTCCAAGTCCAATTCAAGCACAAAAAGAAAGAACATAAGAAAAAGGTTGCTGGGCTGGGGATATGGCCTAGTGGCAAGAGTGCCTGCCTCATATACATGAGGCCCTGGGTTTGATTCCCCAGCACCACATATACAGAAAATGGCCAGAAGTGGTGCTGTGGCTCAAGTGGCAGAGTGCTAGCCTTGAGCAAAAAGAAGCCAGGGACAGTGCTCAGGCCCTGAGTGCAAGCCCCAGGACTGGCCAAGAAAAAAAAAAAAAAAGAAAGAATGAAAAAGGTTGCTAAACCTCCACAAAAGGGAAAAAGAAAAGGGAAGCAAAAGGAAGCTCCTGGGCAGATAAGGCAGCAGATTGGGGGAGAGGAATTCAACTGCCCCATAGAATCAATGGAGATTCTTTTCTTGTGATTGCATCACGCCTCCTGGCCTCATTTCTTTAATGTGGGGATGGGGTGGGGATTATCCTAAAATTTAGAGGCTTAGGGAAGATGTCCATTTACCCCCTCACTCTACACACACCCCACTCTCTGCTGGGCCACTTGTCAGGGCCCTGTGATGTGGTTGCAGCTTTACTTACCTGGGCATTCACGGGGACAGCATGGCTCAATGCTCCTTCTGGTTCGCAGCTATGCCAGCTGTGTGCTGTGGATTCAGTGGGCCTCTTTGCTGGATGGAGTAGGTACACTCACCCTTTTTGTGTGGCTTGAGTTTTTCACAGTGTGCTAGGTGAGTTCCAGGAGTCTCCAGAGAAGCATTTTGGAAGCTCACAATCCCAGTGATTCCAGTTCTTAAAGTGAGCTTGGGTTTTGTAAGAAAAGAAAAAGAGCAGAAAGGGCAAACTCCACTAACCAAGAGGATTTATTCCAGAGCAGTAAAGCCTAGGAAGGGCAACCAAGTTTCCTTCAGCCACACATATGAGGTGGCCTTGGTCTAGAGCTCTCCTTTCCAAAACTACTTGTTCATCCAGAACGAGGGGAGATTATGGTGTAGGCATCTGCTGCCAAGACAATTCTAAGAGGTGCCTATTGGGTGGGGGTGAGGTGGAAGGTGATGCTTTCAGTTCAAGTCATTTTCCTTAAAAGTGACAAGTACTGTGTTTAAAAATTTTCTTTATTCAAAGAAACAGCAATCCTCTGGGTACTTAAGAAGGTAAATATTTACTACTTAGAAGTAGAGTTGAGGAGAGCCAGGGTACTATGCAGACATTCGCATTTCAAAAATGTGGCCTCAGGCCATTCAGAAAGGCACCCCTGAAACTTAGCCAAAGTTTTGCCTCTCAAATGGGAAAAAGAAGAGCAATTGCAAATTAATTTAAAAGAAATACTTCAAGAAAGTGAAGAAGAAAACTGAGATGGAGGAGAGGGAAAGTTTTTAGTGTACCTGGCAAAATGTATTTAACCTCTGTTTTAGTTTGGAACCGAACCTTTAGAGGTAGCAATTTTTACAGCATAAATACAAAACATTGTGAAAGTCTCCTCTGGGGTGAAAACTTGATGATTGAAGCTTATGGTATGAAATGACAACAAATTGACAAGGAAAAAGCCTGCAGAAAGGCACTGGGAAAGTATAAATCTGGAAGACAGAGGCTGACTCAGTGACTCAGTCCTGTCCCTAGCTACTGAGGAGGCTGAGTTCTGAGGACTGTGGTTTGAAGCCAGAAGTGGGGCTTTGGCTCGGGTTGCAGAATGCTAGCCTTGAGTGCAAAACTCAAGCACAGAACCCAGGGCCAGAGTTCAAGACCCAGAAGTAGCACGCATGCGTGTTAGTGTGCATGTGCATGTGTATACACACACACACACCCAACACACACACACACACCTGAAAGACAGGCAGGATGCTGAATCATATACAGAACTAAAGAAAGGGAAAGGACTGAGAATATCTGGGAGAAAGGAGAGGCTCTGGACTGTTGGGGGAAGAAGTTCACAGTGAGCATGGGGTATGGCATTTCAGTGGAGGACTTATGTAGTAAAACATCACAATTACTGCTTTTTGTACTTTTCAATGTAGTTTTTGTTTCCTGCTTATGGTGGGAATGACAGTAAATATATTAAACCTACAGTAACATAGCCAGAACAGTAAAAGTTTGGTGTCAGAGGTCTACATAGTCTCTGCCATCATACAACTTCATGCATTCCCTTTATAATAATTTCATGTACTTTTTCTGTAACATAACTTAATCATCAGTTTCATGATTTGTACTTTTAAACAATTGTATAACCTAAAAGACTCTGTCTCATCATTTGCCTTCATTCTTCCCTTTTCGGCTATTTAGACTTACCTCCTGTTCCCTTTTTTTAAAAAATATTATTGATGTGTCTGCCTCACGTCGGCTCTTGAATACCTCTAGTGAGTGTTACAGAGATATGAAAGAGAAGGCAACTTAGGCCCAGAGAATTGAGGTCCTTCAGTGAGCAGGGCTGCTCAGGAAGGAGGCCTCAGCATCAGCCTTCCTGACTCCTGAATCTCAGCTTAGTATCTTCCCTGGCTTCTGCCCACCATGACACAGGTACTTCTGCACGTTAGCCATCCCTAAGCGTTTCTTGGTGTGGAGGCTTTTACTCTTTACCTGACAGGTTGTAGCTAAGTCCATGGTTGGATATGAGATGAAAACGTGGCGTGTTTAAGTCGCTCCTAGGGTCTCCCTGAAATTCAGAGTCTTTTGCCCCCCCCCCCCCAGCAGGCCCTACGTAGTATCACAATGAGCCAGGTACAGACCTCAGGACCCCATCCTTGTGACAGCTTACTCTCACTGCCCCAGTGCCTCGCAATGCACCTGGCATCCCAGCTGAGCCTTCTCTGTACACTGACCCAGGCCCCAAAACCCCCTTCTGCTACTATATTGTCATAGATGCAGTTCATCGGTAGCTACTTCAGCTGCTCAACGCTAGTACATTCCTGGCCAGGGTGAGAACAAGGGTAGTGACAGGGCCATGCTGTGATGGTCAGGCAGGACCCAGGCTTGGACCACAGCTGGAGCTGTGGACAGCCAGGTTCCTTAAACATTTGCATGTCCTGGGGCGGGCAGTAACTCATAAATGTAATCCTAATTAATGAGAAGCCTGAGATCTGAGGGTCAGTGTTAGAACCCCATCTAGGCAGACAAATCTTTGAGAGTCTTATCTTCAATATATTATAAAAGCTGGGAGTGGTGCTGTCGGCAAGGTGTTAAAGCACAGGCCTTGAGGGAAAAGGTAAGGAACCCCACCGGAACCCTGAGTTCTATCTCTAGAGCTGACCAAAAAATTTTTAAAAGGGGTTGCCAAACTCATTGAATATCTTTCCTGATGTCTCCAGCAGCAACCCTATCAAGCTCTGCCCCGTATAATAGTGGGATGATTGAAGGTGCCCAGGCAAAGTCGCCATCCCACGTGCATAGAGGCAGAGTTTCCTCTCAAGGCCCTGGGCCTTGCTCATCAGCTACCCAATCCTACAAGTTATATGCAAGGTCATGGTTCCCTACCTGGAAACATTCCTAACATACCTAATGGTGATTAATTCTGCCAATCAGGACCCCTTGGATGTGAGTAGCCAGAGCAAAGGTGGAGGCCTGAGACTCGAGGAGAAAGACTCCTGTGAGTCCTGAGCTCTAGCACTCCTGAGAGCCTGCAGGCCATCCTGTGAGCTATTCACTGCCCCCATCTTACCTGGTGATAACCAGAGTTGCCTGGCCACTAAGCTGCAGGCAGCTTAGCCTGGGCCACAAATCCCTCAAGGGTGTATTGTGGGGAGAAATTTATGCCAGGTTTGCATGACATAAGCGACCCATGGTCCAAGGGAGGCCTTTTCCCCTGAAGCCTCAATCTCATATCACCAGAGGCGTTAGACAAG
This sequence comes from Perognathus longimembris pacificus, assembly GCF_023159225.1. Lineage (NCBI taxonomy): Eukaryota > Metazoa > Chordata > Mammalia > Rodentia > Heteromyidae > Perognathus > Perognathus longimembris. The sequence goes on from NW_025960424.1 coordinate 11,128, forward strand.
ATGTCTCTGAACCTCACCCTGGGTGCCTAGTCCTACTCTAAAAGATGGTCACAGTGCTATGTATGTATATATCATCCCCTGGGATAGAGTGTGCCCCGGCCGAGAGGTAAGAAGGTAGGGAAGGGACACTTTCTGACTATATTGCTATCTACCTTCTAGAAAAGAGCAAATTTCATGAAGTTGATGAAGGGGAGTGGCAGCGGCCTAGACTGTGTGGGCAGGGAAGCGCAGGGTACTCATATTTGAAAATAATTCCAATGTGAAAAATTGTTATAACAAACAGATAGAGCTCGGAACAAAGATTATGTGAACTCTAAAGTCTGACATCCAACATGAAGGACTTAAATGTTTGAAAGAGTAGGCAAACATTTAAAATACTGTCAGTGTAAAAGATTTTTGTAACAAAATTCCAGAGTTAATACTGAAGGCAATGTATAATGCAAATTTTATTTTCCAACAAAATATTTACTACAGAACAGTATGGAAATAGTGAGTTATTGCCAATACAAAAAAAAAGGTAACAAATATCAAGGGTTTAGAATGAGGGATTGAGCAATCTTATTTTGTCTGATATCCAACACAAATGGATACTTGTAATTATAGGATGGTAGACAAATTTTGAAAATATTGTAAATACAAGAGAATATTGCAATGGAAATCTACTCAGGTCTCACTTCTAAATGAGGCCAGTACAGGTTTCCTAATATATTGAGTGGGCTCAACTATAGCTGGGTTGGCTAAGCAGGTAGTGGGGGAGGGTGGAGGGGGGAGGGGAAGAGCATTGCTTTCTCAGGAACACCATAGCATGGTTACCAGAGCATATAAGTCAAAGCAGCACTCCAAAATTTATAGCCAATATTGTGGCCTTCATATGGCACCTCTTTCCACATTCAATGAGCCAAGCATAAGGCACTGGGGATCGTTCCACATGGCACCGCCAACAGGTCTCCACACATACCTTTCAGTCAATCTGAAAAGGGCCAGCCCATGTGAGTATCACCCAGTGCCTCGGGACACGGCTAGCACAATGAAAACCGAGAGAGACAGATGTTGTCTGGACAGCAGCAGGTGCTTGAGTAAAGAGGAGCAACTGGAAGCAGCTCATCTCAACCTGCCTGAAGGTCTTCTGTCCTTGAGAAAATGTCTCTCCCTAGTACTGTCTGGATGTCCTGAGTCATCAAGTAACCTATAGGTTCTGAACTGGTACAGAGGAGTGCAGATGAACACTTGACTACTGTGCAGGAGGAAATTCAGGAGGAACTGCACCTACTGGGAAAAAGCAAGATTCATTGTCATTGCGAGGGGGAAAGGCAACAGGAAATCGATGATCACAAAGCAGCAAAATACATGAGTATTTTATCACTGAATAAGAGAGACGAAGAGAACCACTTCTTCAAGTCAATCAGCAGATAAAGCTTAGAAATGCTTGACTTGTCCCACAACATGAAATGCTCATCAGACTCACGGCCCAGCAAAGCTTCCCTAATTTCCAGCTTCTTAGAAAATGTAAAGGCCCCCGTAATCGAATTCTGCACTACACAGAAAGTCAGAAGTGCAAGTGACCACTATGTGCAGATGCATGTTAGCTCTCTAGCCCTACCTGGGTGATGGCTGAAATAAAGTTATCCAGCATCTTCTGTCTTGTAATCTCCTTCGCCTTCTCGTGGTGCCCATGTTCTTCAGGATGGACAGATCTCAAGACCTCAGAATTCCTTTTATGCGTGGAATCCATCTGACTTCCAACAACCAAAAGAATGACTCTGTAAGAAGAATGTGTAAACCTTTAAAATATTGTCATTTTAAAAAATCTTGTAAGAAATTATCTAGAGTGCAGAAGGAGATGTGAAGTATAAAATCTAGCTTCCAAGACGAAGGAATTCTACAGAATAGTAAGCAACCGTTTAAGGTGCTCTCCATGCAGAAGATTATTATAACAAATTAGTAGAGTTACAAAGGATGGAGCTAAGGAAACTAAAGAACAATTTCAAACAAAAATGATTTACTTATAAACCAGAGACCTGTATGTAAAGATTTAAAATACTGGTAGTTCCAAACCATATCATCATAAATATGTTGAGTTGAGAAGAAATGGAAGGCAAGAGTACAACAGAAATTTTTAACATATAATACCTACAAAAATGGCTGTAAATGATAAAATATCGTCAATGCAAAGAATGTAACAAATATCTGGAGTTGAGTACAAGAGCATGTGACATCTAGTAAGGTCTGATTTTCAACCCAAGAAAGTTACTTCCAATTATAGAATGATATGAAAACTTTGAAAATACTCTAAATCCAAAAGATTGTCCTAAGAAATATCTTCTATCTAGAGAGGGAAGGAGACATGAAACCTAAGGTCTGACTTCCATAGGTGGTCAGTCCAGGTCTCCTGATGCACACTGAGGGTGCTCACCTATAGTTGGTTTTGGTAAGCAGGTTAGGGACTGAGGAGGCCTATGCTTTATCAGAGACATCACATCTGGGATACCAGCCCATAAATGTTAAAATATCATACTAATGTGCAGGAGCCAGCATTGTGGCTTTCACCTGGCCCTACTGTGCTCCTCAATGACCCAGGCCTAGGTGTCTGGAAACAGTTCAATCTGTCTTTGCCAATAAGACTCCACATACCATTCAGGTCCTCTGCACAAGAGCCGCACATTGGAGCATCACACAGTGCCGCAGGACCAGGCTTGGACTATCCAAACCCGGAGAAGCAGGTTTGCTTTGAAAGGAGCAGGGGGCTGTGTAAAGAGGAGCAATAGGAAGCAGCCCATGGGATTCTGCCTGCTTCTGAAGCCCCTGTCCTTCATGGAGGGTCTTTCCCTGGTTTTGTCAGGAGGTCTTGAGTCACCAATTTGAAATGGCAGAGAAGGCTGGAGATGAACACTCCGAATGCTGTGCAGGAGAAAGTGGAGCAGCACCTATCAGGATAAAGCAAGATTCAGGGTCATTAGTAGTGAGTGGAAAGACACAAGACGGGACCTTTGAGGATAATTCAGGAAGACAGAATACAGGGGATCCTTAAAGAGGCAGAGGAAGAACACCACTTCTTTTCTTTTCTTTTTTATTTTTATTTTGGTACTATAATGCTTTTATTACCAGAATGTATCCAAAACTGATCTTTTTATAAATCTGCAATATTGCAACAGATTCCCAGTTTCACAATATTTAAGAATAAGTGAGATTGTGTTGCAGTTTTTCAGTACAGAATAAAATCTTTAGCTTTCACGGTTAAGATCAAATGAGAAGCGACATGTCCACTTCAGCCTGAGCTTCACATAGGCACAAAAGAGCATGAAGAATGAATTCACCCCAAGCACAATGTCAGAGCAGTCCAAGGACCTCACTAGACTCCCAAAAAAGTAAGCTTCAAAAATGAAAGAACTGACCAAGTTCACGTGGGTTCATTTAACTCAAAAAATCAAAGTAAATAGTCATTTCCCAGTCTTTATCGTGAGACTCACGCTAAGGTCTACCAAGACTATGGAAAGTAAGTCATCATGGCATTTGAGAAGAAACACACCTCTGGGGACCGATCACCCCAACATGCTTTGTTAGAGACAGTATGTTAGGAAAACAGCAATCACCAGGGCTCAGTGCTGCCTTCACATTCCCAAAGTGTCATGAATTGATCGCTTAGATTGACGATACAGAGACACTCACTTCTTGAAATAATTGTGAGCAAGTAAATTTAGGAATACTTCTTTTGTCCTAACCCATGAAATATGCACATCATAAACCTAAGCTCCAGCAGAGCTTCCCCACCGTATAGCTCCAGAGACGATGGGAGGAGCCACTCACCATATTCTGTACTACACAAAAACATAGGAGAGCAAATGAACTACATGGACTGTTGCTGCTGTAATTCTCCTGCCTCACCTGGATTTCTGATGATGCAGGGAATCGGCTTCTGTCCTGAGATCTGTGAGTTCTCGAGGTGCCCACTTCAACCAGAAGTGACTGGCACAGGCTGCTAACTCTATCTCAGCCGGCTGAAGCCAGAGGTCCAGGTTCGGTTTGCTTTGTGCAGCTCCAGAGTGTGCGAGGATCTTCCTGGTAGGTTTTGGGGTCAGATTCAGACGAGGGATGTTTGTTTGGGAGAAGGGAATGGGAGAGTGTGGGGATTACTTTTTGCTAGTGTACTGCCATTGGGCCTCCCGTCCCCGTGGAGCCACACCAATGGCAAGACACGGGGCTGCGAACCCCGAAGGCCCAAATCTCCTGAAGCCTTGGGTGGGTTTGCAGAAGCTCCAACAGAGAGTCTGCTGGCAACCATAGGTAAATGGTATGGAGACTGGGACACTGAATGCTCCAGAAGAGGAGCTGGTGCCTGGGGCAGCCACAGTGAATCCAAAGCCTCGGGTGCCAGCTGAGGCCTCCCAGCAACCTGAGAGCAAAGGGGCCTGAGAGAAGCTGGCAAGCCTGGAGCCCACAGTGCTGGTGTCCTTGGCCTGAGAGGTGGTCCCACAGCCCGTGTTGAGGAGGCGGCCGAGGGAGGGCTGCTTGCTGGCAGGGGCCACAAAGGTGGAGGATGGGCCCCCCTGACAGCTCAAAGTGGCCTGTGTAAAGTAGGCCAGAGCCCTCTGGCCTGTTGCTGTGGCTGGCCCAAGCTCTGCATGGGTGTGTGTGGCCTGAGCTTTTCCTAGCATCAAGGAGGAGCCAAGGCGAGCAGCAAGGACTGGCTTCTTGTCCTCAAAGGCCAGCTTGGTGCGGACTCTTGGGGGGACACGCAAAGTCGGCATGGTGCGTGAGGCAGAGGGAAATTTGTAGGCAGGCCTTGCTGTGTGGTGGAAGCTTAAGCTGGCCTCTTTGGTGGCCGAGGCAGGCGAGGGGCTGCGAGAGCTGGGGAAGCCAGGGGAACTAGAGCAGGTGGCTGCAACCGAACTGGGCGAAGCCTGGATCTTGGACAGAGGGCTCTTGCCATCCATGCTCACAAGGGAGCTACCAGCAAAGGCCACGGGAGCCCCTACAATGCCCCTTGGAGCTTTAACATAGGTGGGAATGGCCTTGCTCTGAGGAGGATTTGTGTCTGGGTCTGTGGCTGAGGTGACAGAAGCCCTAGGGGAGCTGGCAGTGTCCAGTGCACAAAATCCCTGCTTCTTGATGCCTGGAGCAGCTGGCTGTGTGGAAACGCCAGATAGTGGCCCTGAGTTTGGGGACCCTATGCTGCCCATGCCAGGCTCAGTGGCTGTAGACTGGGTGCAGCTGGAGGTAGCCATTGTGGTATGTGTGGCCCTAGGTGGCAGGAAGCTTTGTCCGTGGCCTTCAGTTGGAACTGGAACAGTGGGCTCCGGCCTGGCCGGCACATAAGCCTCAGCAGAGGTTGCACAGGAAGACTGGCTGTGGTGGATCTGAAACTGCACCCTACGTTTGGGGCATGGTGTGGTGGCAGGGCAGCTGTGGACTTTGTCACAGGCCTCCCCCTGTGTGTCTGGTGGTACCTCGGTGTCAAGGGGCACTTCAGCTGCTGAAGACCTGGACTGACAAGGCAGCAAGTCTTCCCTGACTTTCTTGGACAACCTCTCTTCCAGCAAGGGGAAAGACACAGGCCCTGGCTTCTTGCACAGCTCAGCCATGGCAAGCGTGGAACCAAATCCACAAGAGAGGCCGTCCAGGCTGGAGCCGGGCTTGCCAGCGATGTCCCCGCTTGGCAGGGACCTCCCAGAGGAGGGGCACGGTTTCTCCTCCAAGGACTGATGGGAGCCCCAAGTAGGGAACCCTACCTTGGGGGCCTGAGACATCAGCACTGGCGAGGACCTTGGGAGCTTCAGCGGTGGCTTTCCAGCCCCAGGACTGTCAGGGTGCTGTCTCTTGTGTTGTGGACCACAGACGGACCCTTGCTTGTCTCCAGCCACCTTAGTGGTTTCGTCTTGGAGGCCGTTGGCCAGTGGCTCCCCTGCCTTGGAATCTGGGTCGTTCCTGGAGGGCGGAGCCTTTGGGCAGGATCCAGTGGTCTGCTCCTGCCCAGGAGGAGGCAAAGCTGTGCCCTTCCGGAGGTGGATTCTCGGGGTCACCCCGCTGCACAGTCTCCTGCTGAGAGCCTTCATCTGACGGGTCTTCCAGCACCCAGCAGCCAGCGGGCCTAGGAGGAAATGGCGGGCCTGCTGGAGCAGATAGCGTCTTCGAGGAGTGGAGAGAAGATGCCTGGTGAAAGGGGCAAGTGGGCCTCGCGATCCCCTCTTGCTGGCTCTCAGGAGAGAGATGGGGAGCCAGGAGGAGAGCAGAGGGATGCTCTTGGAGGCCGAGGGTCGTCCACAGCCTGCAGGAGCTTGGCGCTTAGACCCCTTGTGGCCCGGGATGGCCGCAGGCAGGCAAAGGCCAGTCTTGCCCAGTTGGGCGCCCATGGCAATGGTTCACAGTGGTTGGCGCTCTGTGATCAGAGTCCTTGGTGATGAGAGTTCGTTTTCCCGCCAACTCGGTGAGTCGCAAGCAACGCGATTGAGCAACGTTCACTGAAGGCTCGCGCGGGAGCCACTGATGACGTGGAAGGTTCTCGTGAGTGGGCAGCACGCAGGGGCCTCGAGGCTTGGGCCTCTCCCCACGAGGCCCAGGGCCTCCACTCTCTCCACGCCCTGCGGGATCCGTTCAACAAGGGTAGTGCCAGAAGTACCAGGTACCGCTCTACTCATAGCAGAATCTCATTTTTAGCCACTATTCTAAAAAATGTTTTGTGAATTTCTTGTCCCCCGTTTTGAAAGATTTAACAGTAGAAAAATTCAATGTATTTCTTTTTTATGTTGTAGAAAGACTCGAAACATTTCTTAGATTTATTGTTATTGTAAAGGTGATGTACAGAGAGGTTACACTTACATAAATCAGGCAATGATTACATTTCTTTTTGAACAGTGTCATCTCTACCAATTTTTCTCCCAGGTTTTCCTTCCTGACATCGCAATTCTCCACACATTGTATGCATTTCAATATTCTACAACAAAGGAATTATTGTAAGACCATTTGTTAGAGCAGAATTTTGTTATGAGGGCATGACTCTCTGAGGTCTTAAGTAACCCATGAATTATTGAAAAACTAGTTCCTAAAATTCCATTAAAAGCTCTCGAAACCACATATACACATAACCCCCCCCCCCCACACACACACATACCCCACACAAATAAGAAATTAATGAGTGGGTGTGGTGGCTTCTACATCCTGGATTGCCCAATTGAAAAGTATACGACCCCCATCTCAACCCCAAAAGGCTGGGTGCTGTGTAATCCCAGGCATATAGGAAGCATAAGCCAAATGATGGGAGTCCAGGGTAGTCTGGACAATACGTGAGACCCTATCTCAAAAAATGCCAGACTAAAAGTCGCAGATGGTAGATTACCTGCCTACCAAATACAAGGTCCTCAGTTCAAACCCCAGTACTGTTTTTTGTTTTGTTTTGTTTTGGTTTGGTTTGGTTTTTGCCAGTCCTGGGAACTCAGGGCCTGAGCTGTGTCCCAGGCTTCTTTTTGCTCAAGGCAAGCACTCTGCCACTTCCTGCTTTTTTTTTTTCTATATATGTGGAGCTGATCAATCGAACCCAAGGCTTTATGAATATGAGACGAGTGCTTGACCACTAGGCCATACTCCCACCACCCTCACTACTGTTAATAGGTGAATTAATTAATGTCTATACAGTCATAAATCATGATGGGGCTCTCAAATTACAATAGAAGGTAGAAAGTGGCTTGGAAGACTTGTGTAGCAAGAGCAAAAGGGCGAAAATCATGAGTGCAATGGCTGCTGGGCCCTGGTCAAAGTGGCTATAGTGCTGGGCTTCACAGAGCTGCTGCCCTGCAGGCATTCGTACACCATGAGGGGGAGGATCTGCTACTCAGGACAGCTGTGGCCCTGGTTGTCTGAAAGCAGGAACTGAATCTCACTTCTCCCCAGCTCTTGCTGGGTGTGTTGCCTCAGCATACTGGTACCTGCAAAGGGGAGGAGGCAGAAGGGAACAACATTGAGTGACAACACAGGAAGGGAGGAAAGCCAATGAGGAGCTCCAGGTAGAAGAAGCTCTACTGTTCCTTCACTTTCTGTGTAATTAATAATGTGTGATCACTGAAATCTGTCTAGTGACATTGACTACAAAGGTTAAACAGTAGAGGATCTGCTCTGGACACTTTATTGTCATGATGATTAATGTGTCACCAAATGTGTGTGGTTTACACAACATGCCAGGAAGTTATGTGTGAGTTGACAACTTGCACTTTAGAGAGGAAATGGGGTTTGGGAGCTTATTGAGGGAGAGGGAAGAAAGGAGGAGGGAGAAGGGAGGAAGGAGACCGGCTTGCTGTGTCCTTTCATTCCACATGGGCCCTCAGACTATGGGATGGCACTGGTCATCTTCATGTCATATATGTATGTATATTTACCTCTAAGAATTTCTTTATACTCTTCATGTACATTTTGTTTCATGTACTTTTTTTTTACTGATCTACCTGTGGCTTCAGGCTGAGCAGTCATGAGTTATTTTAGTATTAAAATGTTGAAAAAGTCTAGATTTAGTGTATTTATAGGCCCAGTTTTAGACCAGAACTAAAATTTTAGAGCATAACGATGAAAGGATGAATTTACTTATTAATTCAGATAATTAGAGTATTCAAAAAGAAACCAAGTATACTAATTTATGAAGTCAGTTTAGATATTGAAGGTATTTAACTTAAAAACTGGATGCAACATTTTGAATGATCCTCTGGAAATCACCTAAATTATTTGTCACATATGAAATTCCATAGCAGACATAAATTCAGAAAAACCTGGGAATAATATTTGAAGCTTTTCTAAAACAAACCTAATTTTTTAAAATGGAATAGTCTTCTGAGCAGGCTTTTCAAGATTGTCCTGGGCCAGGAATGGTGGCTCCCTTGTATAATTTTGGAATGAAGAGAATATAGGTCAAGGCCAGGCTGGGCAAAAAGGTACCAAGACCCTGTCTCAACAGGCAACTTAGATATTGTGGGTTAAGCATGTAATCACGGCTACATGGGAGGCATAGGTATTAGGACCAAAGTCTGAGGATGGCCCTAGACCCATAGGAAACCCATACTGAAAAACAAACAAACAAAATCTCTATCATTGCTTTGCAGAGTCAAACTTTAGTAATTGTAATTAAGAAATAATCTATAAAGTAAGGATGTATGATAGTGAATACAGAGTGCCGGGAGAGAGTAATACTAATAAATGTTATTTAAGTGAAATTATTGTTTCATTGTTGGCATACTTAATAATTTAGGAAATACCTACTGTGATTGTTGTACTTAGGAACGCTTCGACTGCCTAGATAAAAAGACAAAATTATTTCCACAGCTTTGTGAAAAACAAATTCCTACTGTGTGTATGTGTGTACGTGTGTGTGTTCTGCAGACTGAATTCAGAGGTTTGGTGTTTTCCCTTAGCTTTTTCACTCAAGACTGGTGCTCTATCACTTAAAAAACAGCTCTATTTCTGTTATTTTTGGTGGTTAATTTGAGTCTCTTAGGTTTGCCTGCCTCTGCTTGCTTTGAATTGTGATTCTTAGATTTCAGCCTCTGGAGGAACTAAGATTACAGTGCCTGGCCCTGCTGCCATTTAGATTTTTTCAGACAATGTTTTTTCCCAAAGACATTATAAGGAACAATGTCTACAGTGAACCTCATTTTATAAATGCCTTTCACAAGTGATATTGGACAAACAAATGGGAGACAAAACAACAGCTACAGAAGAAAAGCTTGCAGCTATGTGTATAATGTATCTCAATAGTTAGCTCTGCTTCCTTTCCTGGTGGATTATTTTCCATTTTTCGGTGGTTCCAGTTGGAATGTCAGCGATAGAGAAACTGAAGGGCACACTGTTGGAGAAGACATCCCACTGCAGCGCTGTCACGTTCACCTGGGCCGCGTCCACACACACACTCTGCACGGGCTCCACCAGTGTGGGGAAGTTGTCATTGATGTCCTCAACGGTGACAATGACTGTGCCCGAGATGGTCTTGCTAGGTTCATTTTAAACATATAAGCAGGAGAACATCTTGCACACCCTCATCCTATAGCCAACAACAGACAAGCACAGTGTGTATTCTCTTACAGAGTTGGTAAGGACCATGCACTGTCCACTTAACTACACTTCCTGGTCCACACAGATCTTGGCTGAGACCATATCATGCCTCTTGTCACTAAAGAAGTCAAAAGAGCTGGGTGCCCGTGGCTCAGGCTTGCTTATAATCCTAGTGACTCAGTTGGCTGAGATCTGAGGACTACGGTTCTAGCCCTGACAGGAAGCTAGCCCTGACAGGAAAGTCCATGCCATTGTGGAGCGGCTGTCATCCCTGGCAGTATAGAGATGGTTCACCCCTGGAATAAGGTGGGGTTACCCCCCGAAGACAAGGTCAGTTCATCACATATCAATGCCACTTGCTCTAATTTCCTGGTTTTAAATTAAGACGATTTTAGAGGTGCTTTCGTCCATGAGACAATAATGCAATGGTGCCATTGCTGTTTGTTCCCACTAACCTAAAATACTTGGAATCTCCAGAGTGACAGTGTCTTGGAGATTGAGCCCTCAACTTGTGACATCTCATACCACGTCCAGGTAGATAGGGTCAGGCTTACGATGGGCTTGACTTGGCAGATCACGCAGCCATGCCTGCTGCAGAAGTGGTCTTGCACTTGCTAGTGGAGGGAGATCCCCTCACATTGGGAGTCTGTGTCAACTGTTGTGGTATGAGAGCAGGGAGCAAAGGCAGCCTCCCTTTTCAACAGTAGTCATTTCAGACTCCCTGCCCAGGCCTTTGTTAAGCAAAGGGCACAAGTGACAGCCTATTTTGTCTTGGTTACCACAACAGAGTTGATACAGTGTTGCTGCAAGGTGATAGGTTGTTGTTAGGTAGAGCGATAGGTAGAGCATGGATCAAGATATGGCCCAGAGAATGGCAAGGGATTTTAGGATGGTATTTGGTGCCATTGTTCAATGCACATTCTTTCCCTGTCATGAACGACTCTATTTCCATTTCCCTTGAAACACTCCTCCCTTCTTGTTGTTCCTCCATTGCTGAGTCCCATTTCCATCCTGCACACAAAGGCTCTGCCCCTCACACGTGGGGACTCCCAGCTGGAAGATGAGTGAAGTGTACTTTAAGCATATTTTCTACAAGTTACTTTGATAACTTCTGCTGGATTCACACCCATCAGATCCCAAGAGACTATGTCCAGTAGCAGCTGAGGCTTAGAAATCCATTCTTTCATTTTGTGTGTATGTGTGTGTTTGCTGGTCTTGGGGCTTGAACTTAGGGCTGTCACTGAGCTTTTTTTGCTCAAAACTCACGTTCTACCACAGCTCTACTTCTGACTTTTGTGTAGTTAATTGATCCTTGTCCACTTTAATCCTGCACCCAGCAATCACGGTCATGCATATATTGCTTGCTTTTGATTGGGAAAGAATTCAAATTTAGCAGAAAGATCACAAATCAAACCTCAGTATCTTCTGCCCACAAAGCATTTGTCGGAAAATGTGCAAGAAGTATAGACATTTTGAATTCCTGAATAGTGTACCTAGATTGCACCTAATTTTTAGTATTTCTCTACATCTGCCATTTATTTTTCCATTGTTTTACACGTACTACATGCACACGTGTATATATGTACAAAAACACACATAATAAATGTATGGCAAGAACCCACATACACATGCATTCATATGCCTATGTGCATACATGTTCAGATGTATGCACACACGCACATCCATGCATAGTTGCACACAATATCTACAGTTCCATATAGTGCCATTCACAAATTTAGCAACTTTTTCTTTTGCCAGTCCTGGGGCTACAACTCAGGGCCTGTTCACTGTCCCTGGCTTCTTTTTGCTCAAGGCAAGCACTCCATCACTTGAGTCACAGCACCACTTCTGGCATTTTCTGTTTATGTGGTGCTGAGGAATCCAACCCAGGGCTTCCTGCACGCTAGGCCAGCACTCTACCACTAAGCCACATTCCAGCCCATATTTAGAAACTTAAAATTTGCACATGCTATATATGAATTCTGCCAATTATAGGATTGCATTTCTATCCATGATCCTGTTCACATCCTTTATTAGATTTACTTGTCATGGCCATTTATTCTCCGTCAATATAAAAGCCCTCCTTCCTTTCTTTGTTTCATTTGCTTATATTCATAGATTTCATCCTGATGCATACATGTATATGTACTTTGATAATACCACCACCTTTGGGTTTTCGATTTTTTTTTCTTGGTGCTGAAGTCTTGCATTTGCCAGTCAAGTGTTCTACTTCTTCAGCCAGGCCTTCAGCTCATCTTCACATTTGAGGTACTTTATTTTTAGATAAGATCTTGTGCTGCCTGACTTACTATAGCTAGGCCAGCTGACTTGTTGAGATGGGATCCTACTGATGTTTTGCGCGGGCTGGCCTCCAAATTTGATTCTCCTGATTTCCATCTCCCAAGTAGCTTTGACTATTGTCATGAGCCACATTTGGCAGATCTCCACAGAGTGTGTCCCTTTCACCACTCCTTCAAGGTGTTCGCAATCACCTGGAAATCACAGTTCACAATCAAAGGCCATGGGAGTAAAATGGAGATGTCTAGGAAGCTGGAAGGACAAGAATGAAGGAGGAGGGAAGAGGGATAAAGTAATAGAGAGATAAATAGGATCCAAGTGCATTATATGTATTATGGACATGCTATGATGAAACTACTTCCCGTGTATGCCTTACTAGACATTAATACAAATAAGTACGATGGTGTGTTGCAGACACAAGTAAGTATGTGAATGTGGCTTCATGCCACCTGGGGCCACACATACCAACGTGGCTACCTCCAGCTGCACCCAGGCTGCAGCCACTGAGCCTGTTATGGACAGCATAGGATCCCCAAACTCAGGGCCACTATCTGGCATTTCCACACAGCCAGCTGCTCTAGACAACAAAACGCAGGTCTTTTGTGTACTGGACACTGCCAGCTCCCCTAGGGCTTCTGTCACCTCTGCCACAGACCCAAGCACAAATCCTCCTCAGAGCAAGTCCATTCCCACCTACTTTACCCCTCCCAGTGGGATTGTAGGGGCTCCCCTGGCCTCTGCTGGTGGCTCCATGGTGAGCATGGATGGCAAGGGCCCTCTGTCCAAGATCAAGGCTTCGCCCAGTTCGGTAGCAGCCACCTGCTCTAGTTCCCCTGGCTTCCCCAGCTCTCGCAGTCCTTGCTGCCGGCATTGGCTGCTCCTTGATGCTAGGAGAGGCGCAGGCCACACACACCCCTGCAGAGCCTGGGCCTGCCTCAGTAGTAGGCCAGAGGGCTCTGGGCTACTCTAGGCAGGCCACTTTGAGCTGTCAGGGGGGCCCAGCCTCCACCATTGTGGCCCCTGTCAGCAAGCAGCCCTCCGTCAACTGCCTCCACACCACGGGCTATAGGACCACCGCTCAGGCCATGGCCACCGGCACTATGGGAGCCAGGATTGCCAGCTTGTCCCAGGCCCCTTTTTTCTCAGGTTGCTGGGAGGCCTCAGCTGGCACCTGTGGCTTTGGATTCCGTGTGGCTACCCCAGCTACCAGCTCTTCTTCTGGAGCATTCTGTGTCCCACTCTCCAGCCCATGTACCCATGGTTGCCAGCAGAATCACTGTTGGAGCTTCCGCAGAACCACCCAAGGCTTCAGGGGATTTGGGCCTTTGGGGTTCGCAGCCCCATGTCTTCCCCACACCCTCCCATTCCCTTCTCCCAAACAAACATCCCTCATCTGAATCTGACCCCAAAACCTACCAGGAAGAGCCTCGCACACTCTGGAGCTGCACAAAGCAACCCGAACCTGGACCCCTGGCTTCAGCTGGCTGGGATAGAGTTAGCAGCCTGTGCCCTGTCACTTCTGGAGGAAGTGGGCACCTCGAGAATTCACAGGTCCCAGGACAGAAGCCGATTCCCTGCATCATCAGAAATCCAGGTGAGGCAGAACTACAGCAGTATCTATCCATGTTGTTCATTGTCTCTCTTGCATTATTGTGTAAGGCAGAACATGGTGAATGGCTCCTCCTTCATCTCCGCAGCTACATGATGGAGAAGCTGTGCTGGAGTTTGTGTTTCCGACATGCATTTCTTGGTTTCGGACAGAGGAAGTATTCCTACATTTACCTGCTAATACTTACTTTAAGATGTGATGGTCTCTTTTATCCACTATCTACGTGATAAATTCATGGCACTATGAGAATGTGGAGGCAGCTTTGAGTCCTTGTGATTGTTGTATTTCTAAAATACTGTCTGAAACTAAGCATGTTGGGGTGATGGGTCCCCAGTGATGTGATCCTTCTTCATTTTTTTCATTGACAACATTATATCATTTACAGCCTTTTTTGTATTTAGTATAAGTTAATAGTTTCTGTTGTACTCATGTCTTCCATTTGTTCTCAACTCGACATGCCATGATGACTCACTTTCTATACACTTCTTAGATCTTTGCGAGAGTCTCACGATAAAGACTGGGATATGACTATTTACTTTTATTTTTTTGGTTAAATGAACATAAGTTAACATGTTCAATTCTTTCATTTTTGAAGGTTACTTTTTTGGGAGTCTAGTGAGGTCTTTGGAGTGCTCTGACAGTGTGCGCGGTGTGAATTCATCCTTCTTGCTCTTTTGTAGCTATGTGAATCTCAGGCTGAAGTAGACAGGTTTCTTCCCATTAGATCTGACCCACCAAAGCTAAAGATTTTATTCTATTCTGAAAAACTGCAATACAATCACACTTATTCTTAAATGTTGTGAAACTGGGAATGTGCCACGATATTGCCGAACTATATAAAGATCAGTCTTTGATACATTCTGGTAATAAAAGCCTTATAATTCCAAAAAACAAAAGAATAAAAGAAGTGGGGTTTTTCCTCTGCCTAGTTAAGGATCCCTTTTCCTCTGTCTTCTTCCTTCTTTGTCCTCCTCGATTCCCTGTTTTGTCTATGCACTTCTAATATCCCTGAATCCTGCTTTGTCCTGATAGGTGCAGCTCCACTTTCTCCTGCACAGCATTAGGAGAGTTCATCTCCAGCCTTCTCTACCATTTCAAATTGGTGACTCAAGACCCTATCTCAAGGACAGAGTCTTCTGAAGCAGGCAGAATCCCAGGGGCTGCTTCCTATTCCTCCTCTTTTCCCAGCCGCCTATTCCTTTTGAAGCAAACTTGCCTCTCCGGGTTTGGATAGTCCAAGCCTGGTCCTGCGGCACTGTGTGATGCTCCAGTGTGCGGCTTTTTGGCAGAGGACCTGAATGGTATGTGGGGTCTTTTTGGCAAAGCCAGATGGAACTATCTCCAGACACCTAGGCCTGGTTCATTGATGTGCAATTTTGTGCCAGTTGAAAGCCACAATTCTGGCTCCTGCACATTCGAATGGTTTTGTAAGATATATGGGCTGGTATCCCAGATGTGATGTCTCTTAAAAAGCATAGGCCCCCCTCCTCCCTAACCCAGCTATTAGCGAGCACCCCAGTGGGATTAGGAGACCTGGAGTGACCAAGTATGGAAGTCAGACCTTAGGTTTCATGTCTCCTTCATTCTCAATATAGATAGAAGATATTTCTTAGGACAATCTTTTGGATTTAGACTATTTTAAGAGTGTTCATATCATGCTATAATCAGAAGTCACTATACGGGGGCTGGGGATATGGCCTAGTGGCAAGAGTGCCTGCCTCGGATACACGAGGCCCTAGGTTCGATTTCCCAGCACCACATATGCAGAAACCGGCCAGAAGGGGCGCTGTGGCTCAAGTGGCAGAGTGCTAGCCTTGAGCAAGAAGAAGCCAGGGGCAGTGCTCAGGCCCTGAGTCCAAGCCAAAGGACTGGCAAAAAAAAAAAAAGAAGTCACTATATTGGGTTGAAAATCAGACCTTACGAGATTTCATATGTGCTAGTTCTCAACTCTAGATATTTGGTCCTTTTTTTCATTGACAACGTTTTACCATTTAGAGCCTTTTCTGTAGTTATTATAAGTTAATAGTTTCTGTTGTACTCATGTCTTCCATTTGTTCTCAACTGGACATATTTATGATGGTATGCTTTGGAACTGCTAATATTTTAAAACTTTACATAAAGCTCTCTGGTTTATAAGTAAATCCTTTTTGTTTGAAATTGGCCTTTAGTTTCCTTAGCTCTATCCTTTGTAACTCTACTAATTTCTTACAATATTCTTCTGCATGGAGAGCATCTTAAGTGGTTGCTTACTATTCTATATAATTCCTTTGTCTTGGAATCTAGATTTTATACTTCACATCTCCTTTTGCACTGTAGATAATTTCCTACAGGATTTTTTACAATGAAAATATTTTAAAGGTTTGCACATTTTTCTTTAACTTACAGAGTCTTTCTTTTTGTTGTTGGAAGTCAGATGGATTCCATACATAGGACTCAGTCTGACGTCTTGAGATCTGTCCATCCTGGAGGACATGGGCACCACGAGAAAGCGAAGGAGGTTACAAGACAGAAGACGCTGGACATCTTCACTTTAGCCATCACCCAGGTGAGGCTAGAGAGCTTAGGTACATTTGCACATAGTGGTCACATGCACTTCTGACTTTCTGTGTAGTGCAGAACTCGGTTAGGTGGGTCTCTTCATTTTCTCAAAAGCTGGAAGTTAGGGAAGCTTTGCTGGGTCGTGAGTCTGATGAGCATTTCATGGGGTGGGACAAGTCAAGCATTCCTAAGCTTAACCTGCTCTGATTGACTGGAAGTGGTGGTTCTCTCCCTCTCTCTTATTCAGTGATACAATACTCATGTGTTTTGCTGCTTTGTGATCATAGATTTCCTATTGCATTCACCCCTCACAATGACAATGAATCTTGCTTTTTCCCAGTAGGTGCAGCTCCATGAGCACAGTAGTATTCATCTGCACTCCTCTGTACCAGTTCAGAACCTGTAGGTTACTTGGTGACTCAAGACATCCAGACAGAACTAGGGAGAGAAACTTCCTTAAGGACAGAAGACGTGGAATCAGGCAGGTTGCCATGAGCTGCTTCCAGTTGCTCCTCTTGATTCAACCACCTGCTGCTGTCCAGACAATATCTGCCTCTCTGGGTTTTCATTGTGCTAGCCGTGTCCAGTGGCACTGTGTGATACTCACATGTGCTGGTCCTTTGCAGATAGAGTGAATGGTATGTGTGGAGGCCTGTTGGAACTGCAATGTTTACCTGCCTCCAGTGTCCTAGGCTTGGCTAATGCGGAAAGAGGTGCCATATGAACGCCACAGTGTTGGCTATAAATTTTGGAGTGCTGCTTTGACTTATATGCTCTGGTAACCATGCTATGGTGTTCCTGAGAAAGCAATGCTCTTCCCCCCCACCCCACCCCCACACATATTACCTGGTTACTCAACCTAGCTATAGTTGATATCTCCCAATGTCTAATGGGGAACCTCTACTGACCCCATTTGGAACTCAGACCTGATTCGTTTTCGTATTCTTTGGTATTTACAATATTTTAAAAATGTGTATACTATGCTATAATAACAAGTAACCATTTGGGGTTGGAAATCAGTCCTTACTAGATTGCTCAAGCCCTCATTCTAAACTTGAGATAGTTGTTACCATGTTTTTGCATTGGCAATAAATCATTATTTCCATATTGTTCTGTAGTAAATATTTTGTTGGAAAATAAACTTTTACATTATACATTGCCTTCTGTATTAACTCTGGAAATTTGTTACAAAAATCTTTTACACTGACAGTATTTTCAATGTTTGCACACTCTTTCAAGCATTTAAGTCCTTCATGTTTGAGGTCAGAATTTAGACATCACATATTCTTTGCTCTCAGCTCTATGTGTTTGTTACAGTAATTTTTCGCATTGGAAATATTTTACAATTTGGGTACTATTCTATAAGTGTAAGCAAATACTTTGGTTTTGCTATCGAATACCCGGAATAATGTAATGTCACAAAAAAGTTTAGTATGTTGACCAGTGGGCACAAGATACATTATGTAGATGGCATAGAGACTGACAGGAAATAGGATGCAACCTATATTATGAATGCTCACTCTAGCTCCATAGCCTCACAGACTATCTTTTCTCCTCGGTTCCTGGACATGCTGTAAACTTGACACTGATATAATAAATTATAACCTATTTTACATGTTTTGTTTAAATTGTATTTTCCATTGTGTAGGAATGAAGTTTTCATTTTTATAGTTTAGGGAAAGAGTTTCCCTTTCATTTGTCTGTGTTTTTATTTATTTACTTACTTATTTTTGTAGTCCTTGGGCATGAAGTCAGGGCCTGAGCATTATTCCTGCTTCTTTTGGCTCAAGGCTAGGACTCTACCACTTGAGCCACAGTGCCAATTCTGACTTTTTCTGTTTATGTGGTGCTGAGGAATCAAAGTCAGGGCTTCATGCATGCTAGGCAAGTACTCTACCAGTAAGCCACATTCCCAGCCTCTTTTCTTCTCTTTCCTTTTCTTTTTTTGCTTCTTTATTGTCAACGTGATGTACAGAGGGGTTATAGTTTCATATGTGAGGACATGAGTACATTTCTTTTACAATTTGTTACCTCCTTCCTCATTCCCTCCTCTCTATCCCCCTTTCTCTCTCCCCCCAACAGTTGTTTATTTGGTCACACCAAATGGTTTGGCAAGTATTGCTTTTGATGCTGGTTGACTTTTTAATTTTTTCTTGTCAAACTGATGTACAGAGAGATTACAGTTTCATATGTTATGCATTGGATGCATTTCTTGTACTGTTTGTGACCTCCTCCCTCATTCCCCCTCCCCCACATCCCCCTTTCCCCCTTCCTCCATGAATTTTTCAGTTGGATGACACCAAACAGTTTTGCAAGTATTGCTTTTGTAGTCGTTTGTCTTTTTATCCTGTGTCTCTCGATTTTGGTATTCCCTTTCACTTTGCTAGGTCTAATACCAGTATACAAAGTTTCCAATGTACTCAGATAAGATACAGTAGTAGTGTAGGTACAACCACAGGAAGGCGATACAAGAGGATCATCAACAATACAAGCTATGCTTTCACATGGCATGTTGAAAGTAATTACAACAGTGATATAAAAGTCGTTTCCATAACCTGGAATTCTTTTCACTTAGCATCATCTTATGTGTTCATAAGGGCATAGTGATTGGGCTCTTTTGATCCTGCTCTGTGACTAGCCTAAACCTGTACTAATTATTTTCTATTAGGGAAACCATAGAATTCATGCTTCTTTGGGTCTGGCTCACTTCACTTAGTGGAATTGTTTCCAAGTTCTTCCATTTCCTTATGAATGGGGCAGTGTCATTCTTTCTGATAGAGACATAAAATTCCATTGTGTATATGTACTCCATTTTCTTGATCCATTTTTCTCCTGAGGGGCATCTGGCTTGGTTTCATATTTTAGCTATGCCAAATTGTGCCGTGATGAACATTTTTGTGCTGGTGACTTTAGTGTATTCTTTTTAGTCTTTTGGGTAGATGCCCAAAAGTGGTGCTGCTGGGTCCTACGGGAGCTCTATGTTGAGCCTTCTGAGGAATGTCCATACTGCATTCCAGAGTGGCTGAACCAGTTTATATTCCCACCGACAATGAAGTAGGGTTTTCTTTTGGCCACATCCCCTCCAAAATTTGTTATTGTTAGTTTTCTTGATCATGGACCTTCTTACTGGGGTGAGGTGGAATCTCAGTGTTGTTTTGATTTGCATTTCTTTTATGGCCAGTGATGTAGAGTACTTTTTCATATGTCTCTTGGCCATTCTCATTTCCTCATCAGAGAAGTTTCTTTTTAAGTCTTTAGCCCACTTGTTGAGGGGGCTGTTGGTTCTTTGTGGTTTGGTTTTGGAGGAATTTAAGATTTTTAGTTCTGCATATATTTAATTTAATTTTTAATTTTTTTCTGCATATATTTTAGATGAGGCTTAAGTCCATTTAATGGCCGGTAAAGATATTTCCCCAATCAGTGGGCTTTGCTTATCTTGGAAGCTATGTCCTTTCCCCTGCAGAAGCGCTGTGGTTTGATACAGTCCCATTTGTCCAACCTTTGTTTGATTTGTTGCATCTGTGGGCCTTTATTATGGAACTTTCGTCCTGTGTCCAAGGAGCCCAAGTGTTTCTCCTATTCCTTCTTGTAGTGTTTACAGGGTGTCTGTTTTTGTTTTTTTTTTTGAGGTATTCGATGCATTTGCAATTGGTTTTGGTGCAGGGTGCTGTATAAGGATCTACTTTAATTTGTTGCAGGTGTTGAACCAGTTTGGTCAGCACCATTTGTGAAAGAGGCTATCTTTCTTCCATCCTATTGTTTAGCTTTTTTATCAAAGATTAAGTAGTCATAGTTCCGTGGGTTCATTTCTGGGTCTTCAGTTCTGTTCCATTGGTGCTCAGGCCTGTTCTTTTGCCAATACCAAGCTATTTGGATTACTATAGCTTTATAATACAGCTTGAAGTTTGGCAATTGTAATTCCTCCAGCTCTATTCTTTCTGCTTAGCATTGTTTTTGCTATTCGGGCTCTTTTACTGTTCCACATGAATTTCTGGTTTGCTTCCTCTATTTCATTAAAAAGTGGTGTTGGGATATTGATGGGTATTGCACTGAATTTGTAGATAGCCTTTGGCAATATTCCCATTTTGACAATATTTATCCTCCCAATCCAAGAGCATGGCAGGTCTTTGCATTTCCCTAGTTCTGCCTTAATTTTGTTTTTCATGTTTTTACAGTTCTCATCATAGCGGGCTTTCACTTCTTTGGTTAAGGTTATTCCTAGGTATTTTATTTTTTTTGAGGCTATTGCAAAAGGTGTTACTTTCCTGATGTCGGCCTCAGTCTTCATTGATTTTTGAGAGTTTATTTTATATCCTGCTATTTTGCCAAAGTTTTGGATCAGCTCTAGCAGCTTCAGAGTGGAGTCTATGGGGTTCTTTAGGTATAGGATCATGTCATCTGTGAAGACAGAAAGTGTTTTTTTGTTTTTGTTGTTTTTTGTTTTTCTCTGTTTTTTTTTTCTTCAAATTTTTATTATCAAACTGATGTACAGAGAGGTTACAGTTTCATACGTTAGGCATTGGATACATTTCTTGTACTGTTTGTTACCTTGTCTCTCATACCCACTCCCTCCTCCCCCTTTCCCTTTCCCCCCCTGAGGTGTTCAGTTCACTTACACCAAAGAGTTATATCAAGTATTGCTTTTGTAGTTGTTTATCTTTTTTTACCCAGTGTCTCTCAATTATGGTATACCCTTTCAATTACCTAGTTCCAGTTCCAGCATACACGGTTTCCAATATACTCAGATAAGATTACAGAGATAGTCTAGCTACAACCACAGGACGGTGATACAAGAACATCACCAAGAATAGAAGCTACAGATACACATGGGACGTTGAAAGTACTTACAACTATGATATAACAATTGTTTCCATAACATGGAGTTCATTTCACTTAGCATCATCTTATGTGTTCATGAGGGTATAGCTATTGGGCCTTGTGATTCTCTGCTATGACTTGCCTAAACCTGTACTAATTATTCCCAATAAGGGAGACCATAGAGTTCGAGTTTCTTTGGGTCTGGCACACTTCATTCAGTATAATTTTTTCCAAGTCCTTCCATTTCCTTACAAATGTGACAATATCATTCTTTCTGTTAGAGGCATAAAATTCCATTGTGTATATGTACCACATTTTCCTGATCCATTCCTCTACGGAGGGGCATCTGGGTTGGTTCCAGATTCTCGCTATGACGAATTGTGCTGAGATGAACTTTGTTGTGCTGGTGGCATTACTGTGATTTTGTTTGTGGTCTTTTGGATAGATACCCAAAAGTGGGGCTTCTGGGTCATAGGGGAGCTCTATATAAAGCCTTCTGAGGAATCTCCATCCTGCTTGTCAGAGTGTTTGAACCAGTTTACATTCCCACCAACAATGAAGAAGGGTTCCCTTTTGGCCACATCCCCTCTAACAATTGTTATTGTTATTTTTCTTGATATATGACATTCTTACTGGGGTGAAATGGAATCCTAATGTTGTTTTGATTTGCATTTCTATTATGGCAAGTGAAGTAGAGCAGTTTTTCTATGTCTCTTGGCTATTTTCATTTCCTCATCAGAGAAGTCTCTTTGTAAGTCTTTAGCCCACTTGATGAGGAGGCTATTGGTTCTTTGCGGTTTTGTTTTGGAAGAAGGTAATTTTTTTAGTTCTGCATATATTTTAGAGATGAGGCCTTTTTCTGTTGAATGGCCTGTAAAGATCTTCTCCCAGCCTGTGGGCTTTCTTTTTTCTTGCGAGCTATGTCCTTTGCCGAGCAGAAGCTCTGCAGTTTGAGGCAGTCCCATTTGTCCAACCTTTCTTTGATTTATAGCCTTTCTGGGTCTTTGTTAAGGAAGTTCCGTCCTGCTCCAAGGAGCCCAAGTGTTTCTCCTACTCCTTCCTTTAGTGTTTTCAGGGTGTCTGTTTTGATTTTGAGGTCTTTAGTCCATTTGGAATTGATTTTGGTGCAGGGTGATATATTAGGATCTAGTTTTAGATTGTTGCATGTGTTGAACCAGTTTTGCCAGCACCATTTGTTAAAGAGGCTATCTTTCTTCCAAACTATTGTTTTGGCTCCCTTATCAAAGATTAAGTAGGCGTAGTTCTGTGCCTTCATTTCTGGGTTTTCAATTCTGTTCCATTGGTCTTCAGGCCTATTCCGGTGCAAATACCAAGCTGTTTTTATTACTATAGCTTTATAATACAGCTTGAAGTTGGGTATTGTAATTCCTCCAGCACTGTTCTTTCTGCTTAGGATTGTTTTTGCTATTCTAGATCTTTTATCGTTCCATATGAATTTCTGGATTGCTTCCTCTATTTCATTAAAAAATGGTGTTGGGATATTAATGGGTATTGCATTGAATTTGTAGATAGCCTTTGGCAATATTGCTATTTTGAAAATATTAATCCTCCCAATCCAGGAGCATGGGAGGTTTTTCCATATCCTTAGCTCTGACTTAATTTCGTTTTTCAAGCTTTTAAAGTTCTCCTCAAAGAGGTCTTTCACTTCTTCGGTTAAGGTTATTCCTAGGTAGTTTGTGTTTTGGGGGGCTATTGCAAAAGGAGTTGCTTTCCTGATTTCAGCCTCGGTCTTCGGGTCGTTAGCATGGAGAAAGGCCGTTGATATTTGAAGTTTTATTTCATATTCTGCAACTTTGCCATAGTTTTGGAGCAGCTGTAGTAGCTTGGGGTAGAGTCTATGGGATTCATTAAGTATAGGATAATGTCATCTGTGAAGAGAGAAAGTTTAACTTAATCTTTTCCTCTTTGGATCCCCTTTATATTTTCTTCTTGCCTAATTGCTCTGCCTAGGAATTCTAGTACTATGTTGAAGAGCCGGGGAGAGAGTGGACATCCCTGCCTTGTTCCTGATTTTAAAGGGAATGGCTTTAGTTTTTCCCCATTTAGAGTTATGCTTGCTGTTGGTTTGTCATAGACTGCCTTGATTCTATTCAGGAATGTTCCCTGGAATCCCAGTTTTTCCAGGGCTTGTAACATAAAAGCCCTGGATTTCATTGAATGCCTTTTCCGCATGTAGAGACATAACCGTGTTTGGTTTGATGTGGTGGATTATGTAAATTGACTTGAGTATATTGAACCAACTTTGCATCCCTGGGCTGAATCCAGTTTGTTCACGGTATATGATTTTTTTGATGACTTGTTGAAATCTATTAGCCAGAATTTTGTTGAGAATTTTTGCATCAATGTTTAACAAGGTAATCGGTCTACAGTTCTCTTTCCTTGATGAGTCCCTGCCTGGTTGAGGGATGAGGGTTATACTGGCATCATAGAATGTGTTTGGTAGCGAACTTTCTCCTTCAGTTCCATTGAGGAGTTTGAGAAATATTGGTGTGAGTTCTGTTTTGAAGGCCTTGTAGAATTCTGCTGTGAATCCGTCTGGATCTGGGCTTTTCTTGGATGGGAGAACTCTTTGTCAGTTTCTATTTCAATGCTGGATATTGGTCTGTTTAGAAGATTTAAATGTGCATGGTTGAGTTTGGGGATATCAATTTTTTGCTAGGAAATCGTCCATTTCTTCCGGGTTCTCGAATTGTGGGTGTAAAGGTTTGCAAAATAGTCCCTGATGGTGTTGTGAAGTTTGGTTGTTTCTGAGGTGATGTTACCTGTTTCGTCTCTGAACTTCTTTATTTGGGTGTGCTGCCTTCGTGTTTTGGTCAGGTTGGCTAGGGATTTGGCTACCTTGTTAATTTTTTCAAAGAACCAACTCTTTGTTTTGTTGATTCATGTGATGTTTCTTTTTTGACTCCAAATCATTGAATTCTGATTTGACTTTAATTTTTTGCTTCCGTCTATTGCCTTGGGGTTCGGCTTCTTATTCTCCTTTGAGGAACTGAAGGTGCTTCCTTAAGTTGTTGAATTGCTGTTTCTCCAGTTTGTTGGTGTAGGCCCTCAATGATGTAAATTTTCCTCTGAGTACTGCCTTCACTGTGTCCCAAAGCAGCTGGTCCTTTCTGTGCTCCTCTTGGTTTATTTCCATAAACATTTGAATTTCTGTTCTAATATCTTCAATGACCCACTGATGGTTCAGCATTGTGTTGTTTAGTCTCCATGAATTATAGGATTTTCTGTGGTGGCTGTTGGAGTTAAGCTCTAATTTTCTTCCATTGTGGTCTCAGAGAATGCTGGGAATGATATCAATACCTGTGAATTTGTACAGATTTTCTTTGTGCCCTAAGATGTGATGTATTTTGGAGACTATTCCATGTGCTGCTGAAAAGAATGTGTATTCTGGTGTTGCTGGATGGAATCCTCTGTAGTTGTCGCTTATGTCTACTTGGTCTGTGCAGTAGTTTAGTTCTGAGGTTACTTTGCTCTGTTTTTGGCATGATTATCTGTCCAGACATGACAGTGGAGAGTTAAAGTCTGCAACTATCAATGTGATTGGGTCTGTGAGTGTTTCTAGAGTCAGTAGTGTTTGTTGGATGAAGTTGGAGGCTCCTGTATTTGGGTGTAGACATTTAGGATGGGTATATCCTCCTGTAGTCGAGATCCCTTTATTAGTATGTAGTAACCTTCTTTGTCTCTTCTTACCATTTCTAATTTGTAGTCGATTTTATCTGATACTAGGATTGCAACTCCAGCCTACTTGTGGAGGCCGTTGGCTTGGTAGATTTTATTGCAACCTTTCACATTTAGAAGATGCTTGTTTCTGCTGGATAGATGTGTCTCTTGGAGGCAGTAGAAAGATGGATCTTGATTTTTGATCCAACTTATGAGCCTTTGTCATTTAATTGAAGAGTTAGAGATTGTCATTTGAATAGCTATCTTGTTAATAGCTGAGTCTTCCCAATTCTAGATCTAATTTTCTTGTTTTCTATGTAGGGTTTATTTCTCTTTCTGTATTGTGATCTTAATTATTTTCCATATGTAGTACATCAGTGAGGATATTCTCTGCAGGTGGTTTGGTGAAGATACATTGCTTCAGTTTTTCTTTGCTGTGGAAGACTTTTATTTGACTTTCAACTACGAATGAGAGTTTAGCTGGGTACAGTATTCTTGGTTGATAGTTATTTTTCTTTAGGCTGTGGCATACCTCATTCCTTGCTTTCATGGTCTCTGCTGAGAAGTCTGGGTGTAATTCTGATTGGTTTTCCTTTATATGTGATTATTTTCTTTTCCCTAGCAGCTTTAAGGATTCTTTCCTTGGCTCTATTGATCCTGTTTTGATCACAATATGTTAGTGGGACATCCTATTCAGGGCTAGTTGGTTTGGTGTTCTGAATGCTTCTTGACTCTGGATAGGCCATTCCTTCTGGATATTTGGGAAATTCTCAGCTAATATTCTGTTAATATAGTTAGTTGCATGTTGCACTGAGTTCTTTCTCTAGGTTTTCCTTGATACCTAGTAGCCTTTAATTGGACTTCCTGCTTGTATCTTGGAGCTCCAGGAATGATCTGGTTTGCCAATTGGATTGGATTTGTATTGTTTTTGTTTTTTCTCCATAGATTCTATGGAATCTTCAGTCCCTGAGACTCAATCCTCTGCTTCATCTACTCTGCTCTCTAGGCTAGCTACTTGATTCTGAATCTCCCTTCCTTCTGACTGGTCTTTCTTGATGGCTTCCATGTGTTTGCTGTAATTTTCTCTTAGGTCCTGTATGGACTTCTTTACTTCATTTATTTGGTTCTGATTGCTGTGTCTCAAATCTTTTAGCTGGGTAGCTCTCTTTTCATTGGGCTCTAGAAGATCATTTATCTTTCTGTTTGTGGAGGCCGTAAAATCCTCTATTAATTTTTGGTTTGCCTCCACATACTCTAGAATATGTATCTGAAGTGATTCAAAGTTTTCATTGAAGATTTTTTATCAGTAGAGTTTCTAGAGAATTTTGAGGGTCCTCTTGTAGGTCTTGGATTGACTGCTCTGCTTCTTGCTTGTTTTGAGTGGGAGATGAGATTCCCTTGTTTACCATCTTTCTTGGGCTTCTTCAGCCCATTTGGATTGGAAATGCCAATCTACAAGCACCTGTGAGCACCATTTAAGACCCAAAGCAGAACTTACCAAGCACTGTTGTATAAATCTTAGAAGTTCACAATTATATACAGCTCCTTCCCCTCTCTTTTTTGTATGTACAAGCAAATTTGGTGTCCCCAAAGAATCCAATATCAATACAACAACCAACCTTGAGCCCTATATTCAGTAGTTACTTATTTATGGGTTTAACCATCAGGGCAATTTTTGTTCTTATATATAGTTCTTTTTGGACTGGTGGGATTTCTTTATGAACCCCTTTGACTCACTGAGATTGAACAGGGATACCCTCCATCTGATAACCTGGTCAATGGAGTGGAAAGGTGGAGAACAGTAGAATCAGTAGAAAGAAAGAGCTTAAAATGATAAACAATGGAGAGTCATCCGACAAAAGTAAAGGTGTTACTCAAAGGAAAGTAATTTTAAAGATAGAAAGTGTGAAAAGGAAAACAAAGAAAAATACAGGAAAACAAACACACAAAATAACAAACATTACCATAACCCCCCCCAATAAAACAGACAAATAAAAAACAGAAAATATAAAAAGTAGAATAGTTTAAATCAACGTTTATAAATGGGGTCTTCGTTGTTTAGGTGGCCTCTTTCCAGTGTGTGGTTTTCATGGGATGGTCTAGAGTCTATTTTCCTGCTGTTTGGCTGGTTTGATTTGCTTTCAGTTTTCAGGGGGTGGATCTACTCTGACTCTCCTCCCCTCTTAATTAGGTCCTGGGGCTCTGTAGTTTTCACAGCTTGCAGGTAGGACTTGGGTGTCCTCTGAAGTTTGGGGACACTAAACAATCTGGGGAACCGTGGCTCCTCCCATCTGCTGTGGGGCTGCTGCCTTAACAGCCTGGCTGTGAATAGGCTGTGGACTCAGCAGGGCAGGGCTCTCCCAACCTAGTTAACATGGCTGAGAGCCATTTGACCTGGGAGAGTTCCCTCCCTCCTGGGCAAGGAGACCTTGTCCCTGGGTGGAGCTGTCTGTGGAAATCAGCTCTGTTGTCTAGTGGGAGTTGGGCTTCATCTGTAAAGGGGCTGTTTATCTGTCCCTGGAACTGTTTTCTCTCCATCTGTTTGTTCAGAGTTGCTGGTAGCTGCTCACCCCTTGTGTTTTGATTAGACATTTTGCGGCTGCTGGAGAGTCAGCAGCTGCAGCATCAGTGGGGCAGGACATGAAGGGGCAGGGCGAGGTGTGGATGGGCACCTCTGGGTGATTTTCCTTGAGTCTGTGAGCCTTGGCCTTGGAAGGAGCCTCCTGCCTGAGGGAATGGGGGCTAACTTTCTCCTGAGCAGAGCTGGCTCTCACCACTCAGTCACTCTTGCCTTTTTCAAAGATGGCCCCTTTGTCCTCTCTTTCACCTGGCACACTTGAGTTCCAGTCTAGGCCGACCTGGTCAGTGCCAGAGTCTGAGATGGCACTTTGATCTGGCCATGAGGGAAGGGCTACCTTCCAGATGCTGCTGTGGACCGAGTGACAATGTCTTTCTTGGGGTACTCATGCTTTTTCTGCGATTTCGGCCCTTCCGTGCTCAGCCTGTGATCCGTGTGTGTCTGCCACCATCTGGAGGATTTCTTCCTGGTTGCCACTGTGTGCTTTAGGTGTATGGACTGCTAGGGGCTGTGCCGGCACTAGTACCAGCAGGGTGGCGGGACACTTTCCGTCAGCTCAAAGCTGTGTTTTCAGGCCAGCAAAGTTGATTTTTCCTTTCTTGCCAGAATACCTATACTGTTCTAACTTCCTTGCCCTGTGTTCCTAGGAGTACCAGTTTCTCTGGAGCAGTCAAGTCAAACTGGGATGTCAGAGGGAGCTTAGCTAGGCCTCTGCTGCTCTTTGGCTGTCTTCCCAGAAATCCTGCTTCTTTTCTTGTCTTTTCCTTTCTTTTCTTTTCCTTTGAGGGGAAAAAGGATGGAGGTCCTGGGGCTTGAACTCAGGGCTTGGGTGGTGTCCATGAGCTTTCTTGGTCTAGGCTAGCACTTTACCTGTGAGCTACAGCTCTCACTTCCTGGTCCTTGGTGGTTAATTTCAGAGTAGAATCTCAGGACTTTCCTGCCTGGGCTTGCTTGATCCTCAGATCTCAGCCTGAGTCCTAGGAGTCCATGTGTGAGCAGTAGTGACAGACTTTTCCCCTTTGGATGGTGGTACATTTGGTTTAGACATCTGGCTTCCCACCTCTAGAGAAGTTGGGCACTAGTGGCTCACACCTGTAATTATGGTTTTTCAGGAGGCTGAGATCTGACGATCCTGGTTTGAAGCCACACCCCACAGAAAAGACTTTGAGACTTATCTCCAATGAATCCCTCAAGGCCAAAATGAGATGTGTGGCTCCACTGAGCCTTGAGTGAGGAAGCAAAGGGGACCCCCCCCAAGTCTTGAGTTCAAGTCCAAGTCCAATTCAAGCACAAAAAGAAAGAACATAAGAAAAAGGTTGCTGGGCTGGGGATATGGCCTAGTGGCAAGAGTGCCTGCCTCATATACATGAGGCCCTGGGTTTGATTCCCCAGCACCACATATACAGAAAATGGCCAGAAGTGGTGCTGTGGCTCAAGTGGCAGAGTGCTAGCCTTGAGCAAAAAGAAGCCAGGGACAGTGCTCAGGCCCTGAGTGCAAGCCCCAGGACTGGCCAAGAAAAAAAAAAAAGAAAGAATGAAAAAGGTTGCTAAACCTCCACAAAAGGGAAAAAGAAAAGGGAAGCAAAAGGAAGCTCCTGGGCAGATAAGGCAGCAGATTGGGGGAGAGGAATTCAACTGCCCCATAGAATCAATGGAGATTCTTTTCTTGTGATTGCATCACGCCTCCTGGCCTCATTTCTTTAATGTGGGGATGGGGTGGGGATTATCCTAAAATTTAGAGGCTTAGGGAAGATGTCCATTTACCCCCTCACTCTACACACACCCCACTCTCTGCTGGGCCACTTGTCAGGGCCCTGTGATGTGGTTGCAGCTTTACTTACCTGGGCATTCACGGGGACAGCATGGCTCAATGCTCCTTCTGGTTCGCAGCTATGCCAGCTGTGTGCTGTGGATTCAGTGGGCCTCTTTGCTGGATGGAGTAGGTACACTCACCCTTTTTGTGTGGCTTGAGTTTTTCACAGTGTGCTAGGTGAGTTCCAGGAGTCTCCAGAGAAGCATTTTGGAAGCTCACAATCCCAGTGATTCCAGTTCTTAAAGTGAGCTTGGGTTTTGTAAGAAAAGAAAAAGAGCAGAAAGGGCAAACTCCACTAACCAAGAGGATTTATTCCAGAGCAGTAAAGCCTAGGAAGGGCAACCAAGTTTCCTTCAGCCACACATATGAGGTGGCCTTGGTCTAGAGCTCTCCTTTCCAAAACTACTTGTTCATCCAGAACGAGGGGAGATTATGGTGTAGGCATCTGCTGCCAAGACAATTCTAAGAGGTGCCTATTGGGTGGGGGTGAGGTGGAAGGTGATGCTTTCAGTTCAAGTCATTTTCCTTAAAAGTGACAAGTACTGTGTTTAAAATTTTCTTTATTCAAAGAAACAGCAATCCTCTGGGTACTTAAGAAGGTAAATATTTACTACTTAGAAGTAGAGTTGAGGAGAGCCCTATGCAGACATTCGCTCATGTGGCCTCAGGCCATTCAGAAAGGCACCCCTGAAACTTAGCCAAAGTTTTGCCTCTCAAATGGAAAAAGAAGAGCAATTGCAAATTAATTTAAAAGAAATACTTCAAGAAAGTGAAGAAGAAAACTGAGATGGAGGAGAGGGAAAGTTTTTAGTGTACCTGGCAAAATGTATTTAACCTTTGTTTAGTTTGGAACTGAACCTTTACAGGTAGCAATTGGACAGCATAAATACAAAACATTGTGAAAGTTTCCTCTGGGGTGAAAACAC
>NW_025960425.1:0-30330 GCF_023159225.1 Perognathus longimembris pacificus
CCCGTCACAGTGTGTTCTGAGGTGAGCATGTGGAGGCTGCGGCGAGTGACAGAGAAAGACAGAGATGGAGAGTGGGCTTGCATGTGAGAATTCTCTGTTCATGTGAGGTAGCATGAGTGTGTCAGATATGACGTTGAACAGATGGATTCAAAGTTTGTGCACTTTATACCTTGATCGCTTGAAATTCCCAGGAAACCATTCATTTGGCAAAGGCTTCCCTATAGTGCTGTCTGCTTCACCAAGGTCTCCAGACGTGAGTCCGGGGATGCTAAGCAGCCACTGCTGTTGGCGATCTGCATGACAGTGATGATGAGGCCTACGAATACCATTGCTGGAGCCAGGGTGCCTTGGCCGACGCAGGGAAGCGTCAGAATTCCCTTTCCTTGGTGTCTGAGCATAGCACCCTGCAGGAGTCTTAAACTTATGGCTTTGAGCCAACGGCCCCCGCATTGCCAGCTCCTGCCTATAGCCATTATGATCCACCGCTACTCGGTAGTAGGAAGGATCTGGCAGAGATGTGGGCCAGAGGGGCCAGGCAAGAGGGCAGACAAGAGGCGAGCGGAACACCTGTGCAGTTAGGAGAACCCAATAACCCCTCACCTGCTGACCTTGAATCTCATTCTGCTGTCATCGAACAGATGACGTGGATGGGGAGAGAGGTGGCGGATTCAGACACCGGCCACTTCCAGGACTGGCAAGGCAGAGGAGGTGGGGGAGCTGTCCAACACGGGTTCAGCCAGGATGTGGGATGGAGCGGGAGCGGAGGTGAAAAGTGGACCCAGCCGTCCAGCGGGGTTTCCAGGTGCGCGATTTGAGGCTCCAGAGCTCCTGTACTTCCCTGTTGGCCTGTGAGAACTGGTGAGCAGTCAGAGCCAACCCCTAAGGGCCTTCGCAACCCTTTCGCTATGGCAACTCCACTTGGAACACTGGCACACGTCAGCAGGTGGCGCCTAGAACCTGACCACGTCACAGAGCGCCTAACCTGCAGGCACCGCCCAGTGGATTCCCAGCACCCCTGGGGCGCATGTACAGTCAAGGAGGCATAAGCAGGGCCTGATGGCCTGTGAGCAAGAACTGACTACCGCTAAGAGGCGTCACTCCCCCTCCCGCTAAAGCTGATCCTGTTGGAATGCAAATGCAAATGCACCTCAGCACACTGGGCAAGGCATAGAAACGCAAAACATCCAGCCGACCTCCTGGAGGCTTTGCTGCACGGCGGGCCGCGCATGCGCAGTCCTGCAACCTCAGAATCACGCCAGGCAGCTACCCTCGCGGGCCACTGAAGATTTCAAGTGGTCTCGGTCAAGTGAGCAGATGCTTTTTCCAGACTAATAGGATGTCAGTCGCAGTAGAGGGAGCCACAAGGTAGAAAAGGAAGGCCGCTACCCTCCTACCTCATATACACACCTCCTGCACAGAGCAAAGAAGCAGAGGGATTTGGGGACAGAACAGGGAGACAACAGCTTAGATGAATGCGGACTGTTGTTCACGAGAGGACTGGGAGAGGCCAGGAGTACAGAGGCTGAGAGCAGAGGGCGAATGGGAGCAGTTAAGAAGGGCCAGGAAGAGGGAGGGGGCTTCTGAATTCCTCAGAGGAAGGGAAGAGATGCGTCGGGAGCTGTGCAGCCTGTGAAGCTCAGAAGGAGCAGGGGGAAAATGGGAAGCAGAGGCAGAAGCAAAGAGGCAGAGGCCCGGTGGCACGCGTGAGCTGATAGGAGTCTGGAGGCAGGAAGGCTAATTCTAGGAGTGGAAGGAGCAGGAAGGCAGGGACAAGGAGGGCATGAAGAGAGAATCTCAGGGGGTTTGGGGTGCAGCAAGTATGAGAGCAGGGGAGAAGCCTCAGGAACTTAGCCGCTGATGGAGATGGTGGCGAGGAAGGCCAGGATGCTCGCCATGGGACGGGCGCACCCCCGCCCATGTACCAACGAGAAGGAAATAGAGCCAGGGCATTCTGGCCACAGGCCTCTGTCCCTCTCTGCCCACCGTGCCTTCTTGCTTCAGGGTGTAGACCAGAGGGGTAAAGAATGCCTTCTTTGGTTGGGGGCACTTCCTGGGCCTAATCCCGTGGTCCTGCTGCATTCACATGTCTCCCCTCATTGCATTCCGACAAGAGTTGTTTGCAATTCAGGTCGCTCAAGCTGCATGGTACAGGGAATGGGAAACAGGTGAGGACAGCAGGGAAGACACAAGTGCCAATGGGCTGGCCTATATGCAGCGCTGAGCTCCCTAGCCACGCCCACCACAACAATATCAGGCTTGATTCGATCAAGTCGGACCCAGTGCCCTGAAAACCCTTAGCACCTTCCATGCCACGGTGGGTGTGCTCGCAAGGGCGAGAGTGTCCGTGATTGTCTGTACGAGTGCGTGTGTGTTCCTGACAGCGTACATGGGTGCACTTCCTAAACATAGGTCTGGATATGTGTAAATAGGCATCTGGATGTGGATCCAGGAGGTCCCGTCACAGTGTGTTCTGAGTGAGCATGTGGAGGCTGCGGCGAGTGACAGAGAAAGACAGAGATGGAGAGTGGGCTTGCATGTGAGAAATTCTCTGTTCATGTGAGGTAGCATGAGTGTGTCAGATATGACGTTGAACAGATGGAATTCAAAGTTTGTGCACTTTATACTTGATCGCTTGAAATTCCAGGAAACCATTCATTTGGCAAAGGCTTCCCTATAGTGCTGTCTGCTTCACCAAGGTCTCCAGACGTGAGTCCGGGGATGCTAAGCAGCCACTGCTGTTGGCGATCTGCATGACAGTGAGGATGAGGCCTACGAATACCATTGCTGGGAGCCAGGGTGCCTTGGCCGACGCAGGGAAGCGTCAGAATTCCCTTTCCTTGGTGTCTGAGCATGGCACCCCTGCAGGAGTCTTAAACTTATGGCTTTGAGCCAACGGCCCCCGCATTGCCAGCTCCTGCCTATAGCCATTATGATCCACCGCTACTCGGTAGTAGGAAGGATCTGGCAGAGATGTGGGCCAGAGGGGCCAGGCAAGAGGGCAGACAAGAGGCGAGCGGACACCTGTGCAGTTAGGAGAACCCAATAACCCCTCACCTGCTGACCTTGAATCTCCATTCTGCTGTCATCGAACAGATGACGTGGATGGGGAGAGAGGTGGCGGATTCAGACACCGGCCACTTCCAGGACTGGCAAGGGCAGAGGAGGTGGGGGAGCTGTCCAACACGGGTTCAGCCAGGATGTGGGATGGAGCGGGAGCGGAGGTGAAAAGTGGACCCAGCCCGTCCCAGCGGGGTTTCCAGGTGCGCGATTTGAGGCTCCAGAGCTCCTGTACTTCCCTGTTGGCCTGTGAGAACTGGTGAGCAGTCAGAGCCAACCCCTAAGGGCCTTCGCAACCCTTTCGCTATGGCAACTCCACTTGGAAACACTGGCACACGTCAGCAGGTGGCGCCTAGAACCTGACCACGTCACAGAGCGCCTAAACTGCAGGCACCGCCCAGTGGATTCCCAGCACCCCTGGGGCGCATGTACAGTCAAGGAGGCATAAGCAGGGCCTGATGGCCTGTGAGCAAGAACTGACTACCGCTAAGAGGCGTCACTCCCCCTCCCCGCTAAAGCTGATCCTGTTGGAATGCAAATGCAAATGCACCTCAGCACACTGGCAAGGCATAGAAACGCAAAACATCCAGCCACCTCCTGGAGGCTTTGCTGCACGGCGGGCCGCGCATCGCGCAGTCCTGCAACCTCAGAATCACGCCAGGCAGCTACCTCGCGGCCACTGAAGGATTTCAAGTGGTCTCGGTCAAGTGAGCAGATGCTTTTTCCAGACTATAGGATGTCAGTCGCAGTAGAGGGAGCCACAAGGTAGAAAAGGAAGGCCGCTACCCTCCTACCTCATATACACACCTCCTGCACAGAGCAAAGAAGCAGAGGGATTTGGGGACAGAACAGGGAGACAACAGCTTAGATGAATGCGGACTGTTGTTCACGAGAGGACTGGAGAGGCCAGGAGTACAGAGGCTGAGAGCAGAGGGCGAATGGGAGCAGTTAAGAAGGGCCAGGAAGAGGGAGGGGCTTCTGAATTCCTCAGAGGAAGGGAAGAGATGCGTCGGGAGCTGTGCAGCCTGTGAAGCTCAGAAGGAGCAGGGGGAAAATGGGAAGCAGAGGCAGAAGCAAAGAGGCAGAGGCCCGGTGGCACGCGTGAGCTGATAGGAGTCTGGAGGCAGGAAGGCTAATTCTAGGAGTGGAAGGAGCAGGAAGGCAGGGACAAGGAGGGCATGAAGAGAGAATCTCAGGGGGTTTGGGGTGCAGCAAGTATGAGAGCAGGGGAGAAGCCTCAGGAACTTAGCCGCTGATGGAGATGGTGGCGAGGAAGGCCAGGATGCTCGCCATGGGACGGGCGCACCCCCGCCCATGTACCAACGAGAAGGAAATAGAGCCAGGGCATTCTGGGCCACAGGCCTCTGTCCCTCTCTGCCCACCGTGCCTTCTTGCTTCAGGGTGTAGACCAGAGGGGTAAAGAATGCCTTCTTTGGTTGGGGCACTTCCTGGGCCTAATCCGTGGTCCTGCTGCATTCACATGTCTCCCCTCATTGCATTCCGACAAGAGTTGTTTGCAATTCAGGTCGCTCAAGCTGCATGGTACAGGGAATGGGAAACAGGTGAGGACAGCAGGGGAAGACACAAGTGCCAGATGGGCTGGCCTATATGCAGCGCTGAGCTCCCTAGCCACGCCCACCACAACAATATCAGCTTGATTCGATCAAGTCGGACCCAGTGCCCTGAAAAACCCTTAGCACCTTCCATGCCACGGTGGGTGTGCTCGCAAGGGCGAGAGTGTCCGTGATTGTCTGTACGAGTGCGTGTGTGTTCCTGACAGCGTACATGGGTGCACTTCCTAAACATAGGTCTGGATATGTGTAAATAGGCATCTGGATGTGGATCCAGGAGGTCCCGTCACAGTGTGTTCTGAGTGAGCATGTGGAGGCTGCGGCGAGTGACAGAGAAAGACAGAGATGGAGAGTGGGCTTGCATGTGAGAAATTCTCTGTTCATGTGAGGTAGCATGAGTGTGTCAGATATGACGTTGAACAGATGGAATTCAAAGTTTGTGCACTTTATACTTGATCGCTTGAAATTCCCAGGAAACCATTCATTTGGCAAAGGCTTCCCTATAGTGCTGTCTGCTTCACCAAGGTCTCCAGACGTGAGTCCGGGGATGCTAAGCAGCCACTGCTGTTGGCGATCTGCATGACAGTGATGATGAGGCCTACGAATACCATTGCTGGGAGCCAGGGTGCCTTGGCCGACGCAGGGAAGCGTCAGAATTCCCTTTCCTTGGTGTCTGAGCATAGCACCCTGCAGGAGTCTTAAACTTATGGCTTTGAGCCAACGGCCCCCGCATTGCCAGCTCCTGCCTATAGCCATTATGATCCACCGCTACTCGGTAGTAGGAAGGATCTGGCAGAGATGTGGGCCAGAGGGGCCAGGCAAGAGGGGCAGACAAGAGGCGAGCGGACACCTGTGCAGTTAGGAGAACCCAATAACCCCTCACCTGCTGACCTTGAATCTCCATTCTGCTGTCATCGAACAGATGACGTGGATGGGGAGAGAGGTGGCGGATTCAGACACCGGCCACTTCCAGGACTGGCAAGGGCAGAGGAGGTGGGGGAGCTGTCCAACACGGGTTCAGCCAGGATGTGGGATGGAGCGGGAGCGGAGGTGAAAAGTGGACGCCAGCCCGTCCCAGCGGGGTTTCCAGGTGCGCGATTTGAGGCTCCAGAGCTCCTGTACTTCCCTGTTGGCCTGTGAGAACTGGTGAGCAGTCAGAGCCAACCCCTAAGGGCCTTCGCAACCCTTTCGCTATGGCAACTCCACTTGGAACACTGGCACACGTCAGCAGGTGGCGCCTAGAACCTGACCACGTCACAGAGCGCCTAACCTGCAGGCACCGCCCAGTGGATTCCCAGCACCCCTGGGGCGCATGTACAGTCAAGGAGGCATAAGCAGGGCCTGATGGCCTGTGAGCAAGAACTGACTACCGCTAAGAGGCGTCACTCCCCCTCCCGCTAAAGCTGATCCTGTTGGAATGCAAATGCAAATGCACCTCAGCACACTGGGCAAGGCATAGAAACGCAAAACATCCAGCCACCTCCTGGAGGCTTTGCTGCACGGCGGGCCGCGCATGCGCAGTCCTGCAACCCTCAGAATCACGCCAGGCAGCTACCTCGCGGGCCACTGAAGGATTTCAAGTGGTCTCGGTCAAGTGAGCAGATGCTTTTTCCAGACTAATAGGATGTCAGTCGCAGTAGAGGGAGCCACAAGGTAGAAAAGGAAGGCCGCTACCCTCCTACCTCATATACACACCTCCTGCACAGAGCAAAGAAGCAGAGGGATTTGGGGACAGAACAGGGAGACAACAGCTTAGATGAATGCGGACTGTTGTTCACGAGAGGACTGGGAGAGGCCAGGAGTACAGAGGCTGAGAGCAGAGGGCGAATTGGAGCAGTTAAGAAGGGCCAGGAAGAGGGAGGGGGCTTCTGAATTCCTCAGAGGAAGGGAAGAGATGCGTCGGGAGCTGTGCAGCCTGTGAAGCTCAGAAGGAGCAGGGGGAAAATGGGAAGCAGAGGCAGAAGCAAAGAGGCAGAGGCCCGGTGGCACGCGTGAGCTGATAGGAGTCTGGAGGCAGGAAGGCTAATTCTAGGAGTGGAAGGAGCAGGAAGGCAGGGACAAGGAGGGCATGAAGAGAGAATCTCAGGGGGTTGGGGTGCAGCAAGTATGAGAGCAGGGGAGAAGCCTCAGGAACTTAGCCGCTGATGGAGATGGTGGCGAGGAAGGCCAGGATGCTCGCCATGGGACGGGCGCACCCCGCCCATGTACCAACGAGAAGGAAATAGAGCCAGGGCATTCTGGGCCACAGGCCTCTGTCCCTCTCTGCCCACCGTGCCTTCTTGCTTCAGGGTGTAGACCAGAGGGGTAAAGAATGCCTTCTTTGGTTGGGGCACTTCCTGGGCCTAATCCCGTGGTCCTGCTGCATTCACATGTCTCCCCTCATTGCATTCCGACAAGAGTTGTTTGCAATTCAGGTCGCTCAAGCTGCATGGTACAGGGAATGGGAAACAGGTGAGGACAGCAGGGGAAGACACAAGTGCCAATGGGCTGGCCTATATGCAGCGCTGAGCTCCCTAGCCACGCCCACCACAACAATATCAGGCTTGATTCGATCAAGTCGGACCCAGTGCCCTGAAAACCCTTAGCACCTTCCATGCCACGGTGTACTGGGTGTGCTCGCAAGGGCGAGAGTGTCCGTGATTGTCTGTACGAGTGCGTGTGTGTTCCTGACAGCGTACATGGGTGCACTTCCTAAACATAGGTCTGGATATGTGTAAATAGGCATCTGGATGTGGATCCAGGAGGTCCCGTCACAGTGTGTTCTGAGTGAGCATGTGGAGGCTGCGGCGAGTGACAGAGAAAGACAGAGATGGAGAGTGGGCTTGCATGTGAGAAATTCTCTGTTCATGTGAGGTAGCATGAGTGTGTCAGATATGACGTTGAACAGATGGAATTCAAAGTTTGTGCACTTTATACTTGATCGCTTGAAATTCCCAGGAAACCATTCATTTGGCAAAGGCTTCCCTATAGTGCTGTCTGCTTCACCAAGGTCTCCAGACGTGAGTCCGGGGATGCTAAGCAGCCACTGCTGTTGGCGATCTGCATGACAGTGATGATGAGGCCTACGAATACCATTGCTGGGAGCCAGGGTGCCTTGGCCGACGCAGGGAAGCGTCAGAATTTCCCTTTCCTTGGTGTCTGAGCATAGCACCCTGCAGGAGTCTTAAACTTATGGCTTTGAGCCAACGGCCCCCGCATTGCCAGCTCCTGCCTATAGCCATTATGATCCACCGCTACTCGGTAGTAGGAAGGATCTGGCAGAGATGTGGGCCAGAGGGGCCAGGCAAGAGGGCAGACAAGAGGCGAGCGGGACACCTGTGCAGTTAGGAGAACCCAATAACCCCTCACCTGCTGACCTTGAATCTCCATTCTGCTGTCATCGAACAGATGACGTGGATGGGGAGAGAGGTGGCGGATTCAGACACCGGCCACTTCCAGGACTGGCAAGGGCAGAGGAGGTGGGGGAGCTGTCCAACACGGGTTCAGCCAGGATGTGGGATGGAGCGGGAGCGGAGTTGAAAAGTGGACCCAGCCCGTCCCAGCGGGGTTTCCAGGTGCGCGATTTGAGGCTCCAGAGCTCCTGCACTTCCCTGTTGGCCTGTGAGAACTGGTGAGCAGTCAGAGCCAACCCCTAAGGGCCTTCGCATCCCTTTCGCTATGGCAACTCCACTTGGAACACTGGCACACGTCAGCAGGTGGCGCCTAGAACCTGACCACGTCACAGAGCGCCTAACCTGCAGGCACCGCCCAGAGGATTCCCAGCACCCCTGGGGCGCATGTACAGTCAAGGAGGCATAAGCAGGGCCTGATGGCCTGTGAGCAACAACTGACTACCGCTAAGAGGCGTCACTCCCCCTCCCGCTAAAGCTGATCCTGTTGGAATGCAAATGCAAATGCACCTCAGCACACTGGGCAAGGCATAGAAACGCAAAACATCCAGCCACCTCCTGGAGGCTTTGCTGCACGGCGGGCCGCGCATCGCGCAGTCCTGCAACCTCAGAATCACGCCAGGCAGCTACCCTCGCGGGCCACTGAAGGATTTCAAGTGGTCTCGGTCAAGTGAGCAGATGCTTTTTCCAGACTAATAGGATGTCAGTCGCAGTAGAGGGAGCCACAAGGTAGAAAAAGGAAGGCCGCTACCCCTCCTACCTCATATACACACCTCCTGCACAGAGCAAAGAAGCAGAGGGATTTGGGGACAGAACAGGGAGACAACAGCTTAGATGAATGCGGACTGTTGTTCACGAGAGGACTGGGAGAGGCCAGGAGTACAGAGGCTGAGAGCAGAGGGCGAATTGGAGCAGTTAAGAAGGGCCAGAAGAGGGAGGGGCTTCTGAATTCCTCAGAGGAAGGGAAGAGATGCGTCGGGAGCTGTGCAGCCTGTGAAGCTTCAGAAGGAGCAGGGGGAAAATGGGAAGCAGAGGCAGAAGCAAAGAGGCAGAGGCCCGGTGGGCACGCGTGAGCTGATAGGAGTCTGGAGCAGGAAGGCTAATTCTAGGAGTGGAAGGAGCAGGAAGGCAGGGACAAGGAGGGCATGAAGAGAGAATCTCAGGGGGTTTGGGGTGCAGCAAGTATGAGAGCAGGGGAGAAGCCTCAGGAACTTAGCCGCTGATGGAGATGGTGGCGAGGAAGGCCAGGATGCTCGCCATGGGACGGGGCGCACCCCCGCCCATGTACCAACGAGAAGGAAATAGAGCCAGGGCATTCTGGGCCACAGGCCTCTGTCCCTCTCTGCCCACCGTGCCTTCTTGCTTCAGGGTGTAGACCAGAGGGGTAAAGAATGCCTTCTTTGGTTGGGGCACTTCCCTGGGCCTAATCCCGTGGTCCTGCTGCATTCACATGTCTCCCCTCATTGCATTCCGACAAGAGTTGTTTGCAATTCAGGTCGCTCAAGCTGCATGGTACAGGGAATGGGAAACAGGTGAGGACAGCAGGGGAAGACACAAGTGCCAATGGGCTGGCCTATATGCAGCGCTGAGCTCCCTAGCCACGCCCCACCACAACAATATCAGGCTTGATTCGATCAAGTCGGACCCAGTGCCCTGAAAACCCTTAGCACCTTCCATGCCACGGTGGGTGTGCTCGCAAGGGCGAGAGTGTCCGTGATTGTCTGTACGAGTGCGTGTGTGTTCCTGACAGCGTACATGGGTGCACTTCCTAAACATAGGTCTGGATATGTGTAAATAGGCATCTGGATGTGGATCCAGGAGGTCCCGTCACAGTGTGTTCTGAGTGAGCATGTGGAGGCTGCGGCGAGTGACAGAGAAAGACAGAGATGGAGAGTGGGCTTGCATGTGAGAAATTCTCTGTTCATGTGAGGTAGCATGAGTGTGTCAGATATGACGTTGAACAGATGGAATTCAAAGTTTGTGCACTTTATACTTGATCGCTTGAAATTCCCAGGAAACCATTCATTTGGCAAAGGCTTCCCTATAGTGCTGTCTGCTTCACCAAGGTCTCCAGACGTGAGTCCGGGGATGCTAAGCAGCCACTGCTGTTGGCGATCTGCATGACAGTGATGATGAGGCCTACGAATACCATTGCTGGGAGCCAGGGTGCCTTGGCCGACGCAGGGAAGCGTCAGAATTCCCTTTCCTTGGTGTCTGAGCATAGCACCCTGCAGGAGTCTTAAACTTATGGCTTTGAGCCAACGGCCCCGCATTGCCAGCTCCTGCCTATAGCCATTATGATCCACCGCTACTCGGTAGTAGGAAGGATCTGGCAGAGATGTGGGCCAGAGGGGGCCAGGCAAGAGGGCAGACAAGAGGCGAGCGGACACCTGTGCAGTTAGGAGAACCCAATAACCCCTCACCTGCTGACCTTGAATCTCCATTCTGCTGTCATCGAACAGATGACGTGGATGGGGAAGAGGTGGCGGATTCAGACACCGGCCACTTCCAGGACTGGCAAGGGCAGAGGAGGTGGGGGAGCTGTCCAACACGGGTTCAGCCAGGATGTGGGATGGAGCGGGAGCGGAGGTGAAAAGTGGACCCAGCCCGTCCCAGCGGGGTTTCCAGGTGCGCGATTTGAGGGCTCCAGAGCTCCTGTACTTCCCTGTTGGCCTGTGAGAACTGGTGAGCAGTCAGAGCCAACCCCTAAGGGCCTTCGCAACCCTTTCGCTATGGCAACTCCACTTGGAACACTGGCACACGTCAGCAGGTGGCGCCTAGAACCTGACCACGTCACAGAGCGCCTAACCTGCAGGCACCGCCCAGTGGATTCCCAGCACCCCTGGGGCGCATGTACAGTCAAGGAGGCATAAGCAGGGCCTGATGGCCTGTGAGCAAGAACTGACTACCGCTAAGAGGCGTCACTCCCCCCTCCCGCTAAAGCTGATCCTGTTGGAATGCAAATGCAAATGCACCTCAGCACACTGGGCAAGGCATAGAAACGCAAAAACATCCAGCCACCTCCTGGAGGCTTTGCTGGCACGGCGGGCCGCGCATGCGCAGTCCTGCAACCTCAGAATCACGCCAGGCAGCTACCTCGCGGGCCACTGAAGGATTTCAAGTGGTCTCGGTCAAGTGAGCAGATGCTTTTTCCAGACTAATAGGATGTCAGTCGCAGTAGAGGGAGCCACAAGGTAGAAAAGGAAGGCCGCTACCCTCCTACCTCATATACACACCTCCTGCACAGAGCAAAGAAGCAGAGGGATTTGGGGACAGAACAGGGAGACAACAGCTTAGATGAATGCGGACTGTTGTTCACGAGAGGACTGGGAGAGGCCAGAGTACAGAGGCTGAGAGCAGAGGGCGAATTGGAGCAGTTAAGAAGGGCCAGGAAGAGGGAGGGGCTTCTGAATTCCCTCAGAGGAAGGGAAGAGATGCGTCGGGAGCTGTGCAGCCTGTGAAGCTCAGAAGGAGCAGGGGGAAAATGGGAAGCAGAGGCAGAAGCAAAGAGGCAGAGGCCCGGTGGCACGCGTGAGCTGATAGGAGTCTGGAGGCAGGAAGGCTAATTCTAGGAGTGGAAGGAGCAGGAAGGCAGGGACAAGGAGGGCATGAAGAGAGAATCTCAGGGGGTTTGGGGTGCAGCAAGTATGAGAGCAGGGGAGAAGCCTCAGGAACTTAGCCGCTGATGGAGATGGTGGCGAGGAAGGCAGGATGCTCGCCATGGGACGGGCGCACCCCCGCCCATGTACCAACGAGAAGGAAATAGAGCCAGGGCATTCTGGGCCACAGGCCTCTGTCCCTCTCTGCCCACCGTGCCTTCTTGCTTCAGGGTGTAGACCAGAGGGGTAAAGAATGCCTTCTTTGGTTGGGGCACTTCCTGGGCCTAATCCCGTGGTCCTGCTGCATTCACATGTCTCCCCTCATTGCATTCCGACAAGAGTTGTTTGCAATTCAGGTCGCTCAAGCTGCATGGTACAGGGAATGGGAAACAGGTGAGGACAGCAGGGGAAGACACAAGTGCCAATGGGCTGGCCTATATGCAGCGCTGAGCTCCCTAGCCACGCCCACCACAACAATATCAGGCTTGATTCGATCAAGTCGGACCCAGTGCCCTGAAAACCCTTAGCACCTTCCATGCCACGGTGTACTGGGTGTGCTCGCAAGGGCGAGATGTGTCCGTGATTGTCCTGTACGAGTGCGTGTGTGTTCCTGACAGCGTACATGGGTGCACTTCCTAAACATAGGTCTGGATATGTGTAAATAGGCATCTGGATGTGGATCCAGGAGGTCCCGTCACAGTGTGTTCTGAGTGAGCATGTGGAGGGCTGCGGCGAGTGACAGAGAAAGACAGAGATGGAGAGTGGGCTTGCATGTGAGAAATTCTCTGTTCATGTGAGGTAGCATGAGTGTGTCAGATATGACGTTGAACAGATGGAATTCAAAGTTTTGTGCACTTATACTTGATCGCTTGAAATTCCCAGGAAACCATTCATTTGGCAAAGGCTTCCCTATAGTGCTGTCTGCTTCACCAAGGTCTCCAGACGTGAGTCCGGGGATGCTAAGCAGCCACTGCTGTTGGCGATCTGCATGACAGTGATGATGAGGCCTACGAATACCATTGCTGGGAGCCAGGGTGCCTTGGCCGACGCAGGGAAGCGTCAGAATTCCCTTTCCTTGGTGTCTGGAGCATAGCACCCTGCAGGAGTCTTAAACTTATGGCTTTGAGCCAACGGCCCCCGCATTGCCAGCTCCTGCTATAGCCATTATGATCCACCGCTACTCGGTAGTAGAAGGATCTGGCAGAGATGTGGGCCAGAGGGGCCAGGCAAGAGGGCAGACAAGAGGCGAGCGGACACCTGTGCAGTTAGGAGAACCCAATAACCCCTCACCTGCTGACCTTGAATCTCCATTCTGCTGTCATCGAACAGATGACGTGGATGGGGAGAGAGGTGGCGGATTCCGACACCGGCCACTTCCAGGACTGGCAAGGGCAGAGGAGGTGGGGGAGCTGTCCAACACGGGTTCAGCCAGGATGTGGGATGGAGCGGGAGCGGAGGTGAAAAGTGGACCCAGCCCGTCCCAGCGGGGTTTCCAGGTGCGCGATTTGAGGCTCCAGAGCTCCTGTACTTCCCTGTTGGCCTGTGAGAACTGGTGAGCAGTCAGAGCCAACCCCTAAGGGCCTTCGCAAACCCTTTCGCTATGGCAACTCCACTTGGAACACTGGCACACGTCAGCAGGTGGCGCCTAGAACCTGACCACGTCACAGAGCGCCTAACCTGCAGGCACCGCCCCAGTGGATTCCCAGCACCCCTGGGGCGCATGTACAGTCAAGGAGGCATAAGCAGGGCCTGATGGCCTGTGAGCAAGAACTGACTACCGCTAAGAGCGTCACTCCCCCTCCCGCTAAAGGCTGATCCTGTGGAATGCAAATGCAAATGCACCTCAGCACACTGGGCAAGGCATAGAAACGCAAAACATCCAGCCACCTCCTGGAGGCTTTGCTGCACGGCGGGCCGCGCATGCGCAGTCCTGCAACCTCAGAATCACGCCAGGCAGCTACCTCGCGGGCCACTGAAGGATTTCAAGTGGTCTCGGTCAAGTGAGCAGATGCTTTTTCCAGACTAATAGGATGTCAGTCGCATTAGAGGGAGCCACAAGGTAGAAAAGGAAGGCCGCTACCCTCCTACCTCATATACACACCTCCTGCACAGAGCAAAGAAGCAGAGGGATTTGGGGACAGAACAGGGAGACAACAGCTTAGATGAATGCGGACTGTTGTTCACGAGAGGACTGGGAGAGGCCAGGAGTACAGAGGCTGAGAGCAGAGGGCGAATTGAGCAGTTAAGAAGGGCCAGGAAGAGGGAGGGGCTTCTGAATTCCTCAGAGGAAGGGAAGAGATGCGTCGGGAGCTGTGCAGCCTGTGAAGCTCAGAAGGAGCAGGGGAAAATGGGAAGCAGAGGCAGAAGCAAAGAGGCAGAGGCCCGGTGGCACGCGTGAGCTGATAGGAGTCTGGAGGCAGGAAGGCTAATTCTAGGAGTGGAAGGAGCAGGAAGGCAGGGACAAGGAGGGCATGAAGAGAGAATCTCAGGGGGTTTGGGGTGCAGCAAGTATGAGAGCAGGGGAGAAGCCTCAGGAACCTTAGCCGCTGATGGAGATGGTGGCGAGGAAGGCCAGGATGCTCGCCATGGGACGGGCGCACCCCCGCCCATGTACCAACGAGAAGGAAATAGAGCCAGGGCATTCTGGGCCACAGGCCTCTGTCCCTCTCTGCCACCGTGCCTTCTTGCTTCAGGGTGTAGACCAGAGGGGTAAAGAATGCCTTCTTTGGTTAGGGGCACTTCCTGGGCCTAATCCCCGTGCGTCC
Organism: Perognathus longimembris pacificus; assembly: GCF_023159225.1. Classification (NCBI taxonomy): domain Eukaryota; kingdom Metazoa; phylum Chordata; class Mammalia; order Rodentia; family Heteromyidae; genus Perognathus; species Perognathus longimembris. Next base: position 14,382 of record NW_025960425.1, read on the forward strand.
TGCTGCATTCACATGTCTCCCCTCATTGCATTCCGACAAGAGTTGTTTGCAATTCAGGTCTCTCAAGCTGCATGGTACAGGGAATGGGAAACAGGTGAGGACAGCAGGGGAAGACACAAGTGCAATGGGCTGGCCTATATGCAGCGCTGAGCTCCCTAGCCACGCCCACCACAACAATATCAGGCTTGATTCGATCAAGTCGGACCCCAGTGCCCTGAAAACCCTTAGCACCTTCCATGCCACGGTGGGTGTGCTCGCAAGGGCGAGAGTGTCCGTGATTGTCTGTACGAGTGCGTGTGTGTTCCTGACAGCGCTACATGGGTGGCACTTCCTAACATAGGTCTTGATATGTGTAAATAGGCATCTGGATGTGGATCCAGGAGTCCCGTCACAGTGTGTTCTGAGTGAGCATGTGGAGGCTGCGGCGAGTGACAGAGAAAGACAGAGATGGAGAGTGGGCTTGCATGTGAGAAATTCTCTGTTCATGTGAGGTAGCATGAGTGTGTCAGATATGACGTTGAACAGATGGAATTCAAAGTTTGTGCACTTTATACTTGATCGCTTGAAATTCCCAGGAAACCATTCATTTGGCAAAGGCTTCCTATAGTGCTGTCTGCTTCACCAAGGTCTCCAGACGTGAGTCCGGGGATGCTAAGCAGCCACTGCTGTTGGCGATCTGCATGACAGTGATGATGAGGCCTACGAATACCATTGCTGGGAGCCAGGGTGCCTTGGCCGACGCAGGGAAGCGTCAGAATTCCATTTCCTTGGTGTCTGAGCATAGCACCCTGCAGGAGTCTTAAACTTATGGCTTTGAGCCAAACGGCCCCCGCATTGCCAGCTCCTGCCTATAGCCTTATGATCCACCGCTACTCGGTAGTAGGAAGGATCTGGCAGAGATGTGGGCCAGAGGGGCCAGGCAAGAGGGCAGACAAGAGGCGAGCGGACACCTGTGCAGTTAGGAGAACCCAATAACCCCTCACCTGCTGACCTTGAATCTCCATTCTGCTGTCATCGAACAGATGACGTGGATGGGAGAGAGGTGGCGGATTCAGACACGGCCACTTCCAGGACTGGCAAGGGCAGAGGAGGTGGGGGAGCTGTCCAACACGGGTTCAGCCAGGATGTGGGATGGAGCGGGAGCGGAGGTGAAAAGTGGACCCCAGCCCGTCCCAGCGGGGTTTCCAGGTGCGCGATTTGAGGCTCCAGAGCTCCTGTACTTCCCTGTTGGCCTGTGAGAACTGGTGAGCAGTCAGAGCCAACCCCTAAGGGCCCTTCGCAACCCTTTCGCTATGGCAACTCCACTTGGAACAACTGGCACACGTCAGCAGGTGGCGCCTAGAACCTGACCACGTCACAGAGCGCCTAACCTGCAGGCACCGCCCAGTGGATTCCCAGCACCCCTGGGGCGCATGTACAGTCAAGGAGGCTATAAGCAGGGCCTGATGGCCTGTGAGCAAGAACTGACTACCGCTAAGAGGCGTCACTCCCCCCCTCCCGCTAAAGCTGATCCTGTTGGAATGCAAATGCAAATGCACCTCAGCACACTGGGCAAGGCATAGAAACGCAAAACATCCAGCCACCTCCTGGAGCTTTGCTGCACGGCGGGCCGCGCATGCGCAGTCCTGCAACCTCAGAATCACGCCAAGGCAGCTACCTCGCGGGCCACTGAAGGATTTCAAGTGGTCTCGGTCAAGTGAGCAGATGCTTTTTCCAGACTAATAGGATGTCAGTCGCAGTAGAGGGAGCCACAAGGTAGAAAAGGAAGGCCGCTACCCCTCCTACCTCATATACACACCTCCTGCACAGAGCAAAGAAGCAGAGGGATTTGGGGACAGAACAGGGAGACAACAGCTTAGATGAATGCGGACTGTTGTTCACGAGAGGACTGGGAGAGGCCAGGAGTACAGAGGGCCTGAGAGCAGAGGGCGAATTGGAGCAGTTAAGAAGGGCCAGGAAGAGGGAGGGGCTTCTGAATTCCTCAGAGGAAGGGAAGAGATGCGTCGGGAGCTGTGCAGCCTGTGAAGCTCAGAAGGAGCAGGGGGGAAAATGGGAAGCAGAAGGCAGAAGCAAAGAGGCAGAGGCCCGGTGGCACGCGTGAGCTGATAGGAGTCTGGAGGCAGGAAGGCTAATTCTAGGAGTGGAAGGAGCAGGAAGGCAGGGACCAAGGAGGGCATGAAGAGAGAATCTCAGGGGGTTTGGGGTGCAGCAAGTATGAGAGCAGGGAGAAGCCTCAGGAACTTAGCCGCTGATGGAGATGGTGGCGAGGAAGGCCAGGATGCTCGCCATGGGACGGGCGCACCCCCGCCCATGTACCAACGAGAAGGAAATAGAGCCAGGGCATTCTGGGCCACAGGCCTCTGTCCCTCTCTGCCCACCGTGCCTTCTTGCTTCAGGGTGTAGACCAGAGGGGTAAAGAATGCCTTCTTTGGTTGGGGCACTTCCTGGGCCTAATCCCGTGGTCCTGCTGCATTCACATGTCTCCCCTCATTGCATTCCGACAAGAGTTGTTTGCAATTCAGGTCGCTCAAGCTGCATGGTACAGGGAATGGGAAACAGGTGAGGACAGCAGGGGAAGACACAAGTGCCAATGGCTGGCCTATATGCAGCGCTGAGCTCCCTAGCCACGCCCACCACAACAATATCAGGCTTGATTCGATCAAGTCGGACCCAGTGCCCTGAAAACCCTTAGCACCTTCCATGCCACGGTGTACTGGGTGTGCTCGCAAGGGCGAGAGTGTCCGTGATTGTCTGTACGAGTGGCGTGTGTGTTCCTGACAGCGTACATGGGTGCACTTCCTAAACATAGGTCTGGATATGTTGTAAATAGGCATCTGGATGTGGATCCAGGAGGTCCCGTCACAGTGTGTCTGAGTGAGCATGTGGAGGCTGCGGCGAGTGACAGAGAAAGACAGAGAGGGAGAGTGGGCTTGCATGTGAGAAATTCTCCTGTTCATGTGAGGTAGCATGAGTGTGTCAGATATGACGTTGAACAGATGGAATTCAAAGTTGTGCACTTTATACTTGATCGCTTGAAATTCCCAGGAAACCATTCATTTGGCAAAGGCTTCCCTATAGTGCTGTCTGCTTCACCAAGGTCTCCAGACGTGAGTCCGGGGATGCTAAGCAGCCACTGCTGTTGGCGATCTGCATGACAGTGATGATGAGGCCTACGAATACCATTGCTGGGAGCCAGGGTGCCTTGGCCGACGCAGGGAAGCGTCAGAATTCCCTTTCCTTGGTGTCTGAGCATAGCACCCTGCAGGAGTCTTAAACTTATGGCTTTGAGCCAACGAGCCCCCGCATTGCCAGCTCCTGCCTATAGCCATTATGATCCACCGCTACTCGGTAGTAGGAAGGATCTGGCAGAGATGTGGCCAGAGGGGCCAGGCAAGAGGGCAGACAGAGGCGAGCGGACACCTGTGCAGTTAGGAGAACCCAATAACCCCTCACCTGCTGACCTTGAATCTCCATTCTGCTGTCATCGAACAGATGACGTGGATGGGGAGAGAGGTGGCGGATTCAGACACCGGCCACTTCCAGGACTGGCAAGGGCAGAGGAGGTGGGGGAGCTGTCCAACACGGGTTCAGCCAGGATGTGGGATGGAGCGGGAGCGGAGGTGAAAAGTGGACCAGCCCGTCCCAGCGGGGTTTCCAGGTGCGCGATTTGAGGCTCCAGAGCTCCTGTACTTCCCTGTTGGCCTGTGAGAACTGGTGAGCAGTCAGAGCCAACCCCTAAGGGCCTTCGCAACCCTTTCGCTATGGCAACTCCACTTGGAACACTGGCACACGTCAGCAGGTGGCGCCTAGAACCTGACCACGGTCACAGAGCGCCTAACCTGCAGGCACCGCCCAGTGGATTCCCAGCACCCCTGGGGCGCATGTACAGTCAAGGAGGCATAAGCAGGGGCCTGATGGCCTGTGAGCAAGAACTGACTACCGCTAAGAGGCGTCACTCCCCCTCCCGCTAAAGCTGATCCTGTTGGAATGCAAATGCAAATGCACCTCAGCACACTGGGCAAGGCATAGAAACGCAAAACATCCAGCCACCTCCTGGAGGCTTTGCTGCACGGCGGGCCGCGCATGCGCAGTCCTGCAACCTCAGAATCACGCCAGGCAGCTACCTCGCGGGCCACTGAGGATTTCAAGTGGTCTCGGTCAAGTGAGCAGATGCTTTTTCCAGACTAATAGGATGTCAGTCGCAGTAGAGGGAGCCACAAGGTAGAAAAGGAAGGCCGCTACCCTCCTACCTCATATGCACACCTCCTGCACAGAGCAAAGAAGCAGAGGGAATTGGGGACAGAACAGGGAGACAACAGCTTAGATGAATGCGGACTGTTGTTCACGAGAGGACTGGGAGAGGCCAGGAGTACAGAGGCTGAGAGCAGAGGGCGAATTGGAGCAGTTAAGAAGGGCAGGAAGAGGGAGGGGCTTCTGAATTCCTCAGAGGAAGGGAAGAGATGCGTCGGGAGCTGTGCAGCCTGTGAAGCTCAGAAGGAGCAGGGGAAAATGGGAAGCAGAGGCAGAAGCAAAGAGGCAGAGGCCCGGTGGCACGCGTGAGCTGATAGGAGTCTGGAGGCAGGAAGGCTAATTCTAGGAGTGGAAGGAGCAGGAAGGCAGGGACAAGGAGGGCATGAAGAGAGAATCTCAGGGGGTTTGGGGTGCAGCAAGTATGAGAGCAGGGGAGAAGCCTCAGGAACTTAGCCGCTGATGGAGATGGTGGCGAGGAAGGCCAGGATGCTCGCCATGGGACGGGCGCACCCCCGCCCATGTACCAACGAGAAGGAAATAGAGCCTGGGCATTCTGGGCCACAGGCCTCTGTCCCTCTCTGCCACCGTGCCTTCTTGCTTCAGGGTGTAGACCAGAGGGGTAAAGAATGCCTTCTTTGGTTGGGGCACTTCCTGGGCCTAATCCCGTGGTCCTGCTGCATTCACATGTCTCCCCTCATTGCATTCGACAAGAGTTGTTTGCAATTCAGGTCGCTCAAGCTGCATGGTACAGGGAATGGGAAACAGGTGAGGACAGCAGGGGAAGACACAAGTGCCAATGGGCTGGCCTATATGCAGCGCTGAGCTCCCTAGCCACGCCCACCACAACAATATCAGGCTTGATTCGATCAAGTCGGACCCAGTGCCCTGAAAACCCTTAGCACCTTCCATGCCACGGTGTACTGGGTGTGCTCGCAAGGGCGAGAGTGTCCGTGATTGTCTGTACGAGTGCGTGTGTGTTCCTGACAGCGTACATGGGTGCACTTCCTAAACATAGGTCTGGATATGTGTAAATAGGCATCTGGATGTGGATCCAGGAGGTCCCGTCACAGTGTGTTCTGAGTGAGCATGTGGAGGCTGCGGCGAGTGACAGAGAAAGACAGAGATGGAGAGTGGGCTTGCATGTGAGAAATTCTCTGTTCATGTGAGGTAGCATGAGTGTGTCAGATATGACGTTGAACAGATGGAATTCAAAGTTTGTGCACTTTATACTTGATCGCTTGAAATTCCCAGGAAACCATTCATTTGGCAAAGGCTTCCCTATAGTGCTGTCTGCTTCACCAAGGTCTCCAGACGTGAGTCCGGGGATGCTAAGCAGCCACTGCTGTTGGCGATCTGCATGACAGTGATGATGAGGCCTACGAATACCATTGCTGGGAGCCAGGGTGCCTTGGCGACGCAGGGAAGCGTCAGAATTCCCTTTCCTTGGTGTCTGAGCATAGCACCCTGCAGGAGTCTTAAACTTATGGCTTTGAGCCAACAGGCCCCCCGCATTGCCAGCTCCTGCCTATAGCCATTATGATCCACCGCTACTCGGTAGTAGGAAGGATCTGGCAGAGATGTGGGCCAGAGGGGCCAGGCAAGAGGGCAGACAAGAGGCGAGCGGACACCTGTGCAGTTAGGAGAACCCAATAACCCTCACCTGCTGACCTGAATCTCCATTCTGCTGTCATCGAACAGATGACGTGGATGGGGAGAGAGGTGGCGGATTCAGACACCGGCCACTTCCAGGACTGGCAAGGGCAGAGGAGGTGGGGTGAGCTGTCCAACACGGGTTCAGCCAGGATGTGGGATGGAGTCGGGAGCGGAGTTGAAAAGTGGACCCAGCCCGTCCCAGCGGGGTTTCCAGGTGCGCGATTTGAGGCTCCAGAGCTCCTGCACTTCCCTGTTGGCCTGTGAGAACTGGTGAGCAGTCAGAGCCAACCCCTAAGGGGCCTTCGCATCCCTTTCGCTATGGCAACTCCACTTGGAACACTGGCACACGTCAGCAGGTGGCGCCTAGAACCTGACCACGTCACAGAGCGCCTAACCTGCAGCAACCGCCCAGAGGATTCCCAGCACCCCTGGGGCGCATGTACAGTCAAGGAGGCATAAGCAGGGCCTGATGGCCTGTGAGCAACAACTGACTACCGCTAAGAGGCGTCACTCCCCCTCCCCGCTAAAGCTGATCCTGTTGGAATGCAAATGCAAATGCACCTCAGCACACTGGGCAAGGCATAGAAACGCAAAACATCCAGCCACCTCCTGGAGGCTTTGCTGCAACGGCGGGCCGCGCATAGCGCAGTCCTGCAACCTCAGAATCACGCCAGGCAGCTACCTCGCGGGCCACTGAAGGATTTCAAGTGGTCTCGGTCAAGTGAGCAGATGCTTTTTCCAGACTAATAGGATGTCAGTCGCAGTAGAGGGAGCCACAAGGTAGAAAAAGGAAGGCCGCTACCCTCCTACCTCATATACACACCTCCTGCACAGAGCAAAGAAGCAGAGGGATTTGGGGACAGAACAGGGAGACAACAGCTTAGATGAATGCGGACTGTTGTTCACAGAGGACTGGGAGAGGCCAGGAGTACAGAGGCTGAGAGCAGAGGGCGAATTGGAGCAGTTAAGAAGGGCCAGGAAGAGGGAGGGGCTTCTGAATTCCTCAGAGGAAGGGAAGAGATGCGTCGGGAGCTGTGCAGCCTGTGAAGCTCAGAAGGAGCAGGGGGAAAATGGGAAGCAGAGGCAGAAGCAAAGAGGCAGAGGCCCGGTGGCACGCGTGAGCTGATAGGAGTCTGGAGGCAGGAAGGCTAATTCTAGGAGTGGAAGGAGCAGGAAGGCAGGGACAAGGAGGGCATGAAGAGAGAATCTCAGGGGGTTTGGGGGTGCAGCAAGTATGAGAGCAGGGGAGAAGCCTCAGGAACTTAGCCGCTGATGGAGATGGTGGCGAGGAAGGCCAGGATGCTCGCCATGGGACGGGCGCACCCCCGCCCATGTACCAACGAGAAGGAAATAGAGCCAGGGCATTCTGGCCACAGGCCTCTGTCCCTCTCTGCCCACCGTGCCTTCTTGCTTCAGGGTGTAGACCAGAGGGGTAAAGAATGCCTTCTTTGGTTGGGGCACTTCCTGGGCCTAATCCCGTGGTCCTGCTGCATTCACATGTCTCCCCTCATTGCATTCCGACAAGAGTTGTTTGCAATTCAGGTCGCTCAAGCTGCATGGTACAGGGAATGGGAAACAGGTGAGGACAGCAGGGGAAGACACAAGTGCCAATGGGCTGGCCTATATGCAGCGCTGAGCTCCCTAGCCACGCCCACCACAACAATATCAGGCTTGATTCGATCAAGTCGGACCCAGTGCCCTGAAAACCCTTAGCACCTTCCATGCCACGGTGTCTGGGTGTGCTCGCAAGGGCGAGAGTGTCCGTGATTGTCTGTACGAGTGCGTGTGTTTCCTGACAGCGTACATGGGTGCACTTCCTAAACCATAGGTCTGGATATGTGTAAATAGGCATCTGGATGTGGATCCAGGAGGTCCCGTCACAGTGTGTTCTGAGTGAGCATGTGGAGGCTGCGGCGAGTGACAGAGAAAGACAGAGATGGAGAGTGGGCTTGCATGTGAGAAATTCTCTGTTCATGTGAGGTAGCATGAGTGTGATCAGATATGACGTTGAACAGATGGAATTCAAAGTTTGTGCACTTTATACTTGATCGCTTGAAATTCCCAGGAAACCATTCATTTGGCAAAGGCTTCCCTATAGTGCTGTCTGCTTCACCAAGGTCTCCAGACGTGAGTCCGGGGATGCTAAGCAGCCACTGCTGTTGGCGATCTGCATGACAGTGATGATGAGGCCTACGAATACCATTGCTGGGAGCCCAGGGTGCCTGGACCGACGCAGGGAAGCGTCAGAATTCCCTTTCCTTGGTGTCTGAGCATAGCACCCTGCAGGAGTCTTAAACTTATGGCTTTGAGCCAACGGCCCCCGCATTGCCAGCGCTCCTGCCTATAAGCCATTATGATCCACCGCTACTCGGTAGTAGGAAGGATCTGGCAGAGATGTGGGCCAGAGGGGCCAGGCAAGAGGGCAGACAAGAGGCGAGCGGACACCTGTGCAGTTAGGAGAACCCAATAACCCCTCACCTGCTGACCTTGAATCTCCATTCTGCTGTCATCGAACAGATGACGTGGATGGGGAGAGAGGTGGCGGATTCAGACACCGGCCACTTCCAGGACTGGCAAGGGCAGAGGAGGTGGGGGAGCTGTCCAACACGGGTTCAGCCAGGATGTGGGATGGAGCGGGAGCGGAGTTGAATAAGTGGACCCAGCCCGTCCCAGCGGGGTTTCCAGGTGCGCGATTTGAGGCTCCAGAGCTCCTGCACTTCCCTGTTGGCCTGTGAGAACTGGTGAGCAGTCAGAGCCAACCCCTAAGGGCCTTCGCATCCCTTTCGCTATGGCAACTCCACTTGGAACACTGGCACACCGTCAGCAGGTGGCGCCTAGAACCTGACCACGTCACAGAGCGCCTAACCTGCAGGCACCGCCCAGAGGATTCCCCAGCACCCCTGGGCGCATGTACAGTCAAGGAGGCATAAGCAGGGCCTGATGGCCTGTGAGCAACAACTGACTACCGCTAAGAGGCGTCACTCCCCCTCCCGCTAAAGCTGATCCTGTTGGAATGCAAATGCAAATGCACCTCAGCACACTGGGCAAGGCATAGAAACGCAAAACATCCAGCCACCTCCTGGAGGCTTTGCTGCACGGCGGGCCCGCTAGCCGGGCGGCGCAGTCCTGCAACCTCAGAATCACGCAGGCAGCTACCTCGCGGGGCCACTGTAAGGGATTTCAAGTGGTCTCGGTCAAGTGAGCAGATCTTTTTCCAGACTAATAGGATGTCGAGTCGCAGTAGAGGGAGCACACAGGTAGAAAAAGGAAGGCCGCTACCCTCCTACCTCATATACACACCTCCTGCACAGAGCAAAGAAGCAGAGGGATTTGGGGACAGAACAGGGAAGACAACAGCTTAGATGAATGCGGACTGTTGTTCACGAGAGGACTGGGAGAGGCCAGGAGTACAGAGGCTGAGGAGCAGAGGGCGAATTGGAGCAGTTAAGAAGGGCCAGGGAAGAGGGAGGGGCTTCTGAATTCCTCAGAGGAAGGGAAGAGATGCGTCAGGGAGCTGTGCAGCCTGTGAAGCTCAGAAGGAGCAGGGGGAAAATGGGAAGCAGAGGCAGAAGCAAAGAGGCAGAGGCCCGGTGGCACGCGTGAGCTGATAGGAGTCTGGAGGCAGGAAGGCTAATTCTAGGAGTGGAAGGAGCAGGAAGGCAGGGACAAGGAGGGCATGAAGAGAGAATCTCAGGGGGTTTGGGGTGCAGCAAGTATGAGAGCAGGGGAGAAGCCTCAGGAACTTAGCCGCTGATGGAGAGGGTGGCGAGGAGGCCAGGATGCTCGCCATGGGACGGGCGCACCCCCGCCCATGTACCAACGAGAAGGAAATAGAGCCAGGGCATTCTGGGCCACAGGCCTCTGTCCCTCTCTGCCCACCGTGCCTTCTTGCTTCAGGGTGTAGACCAGAGGGGTAAAGAATGCCTTCTTTGGTTGGGGCACTTCCTGGGCCTAATCCCGTGGTCCTGCTGCATTCACATGTCTCCCCTCATTGCATTCCGACAAGAGTTGTTTGCAATTCAGGTCGCTCAAGCTGCATGGTACAGGGAATGGGAAACAGGTGAGGGACAGGCAGGGGAAGACACAAGTGCCAATGGGCTGGCCTATATGCAGCGCTGAGCTCCCTAGCCACGCCCCACCACAACAATATCAGGCTTGATTCGATCAAGTCGGACCCAGTGCCCTGAAAACCCTTAGCACCTTCCATGCCACGGTGTACTGGGTGTGCTCGCAAGGGCGAGAGTGTCCGTGATTGTCTGTACGAGTGCGTGTGTGTTCCTGACAGCGTACATGGGTGCACTTCCTAAACATAGGTCTGGATATGTGTAAATAGGCATCTGGATGTGGATCCAGGAGGTCCCGTCACAGTGTGTTCTGAGTGAGCATGTGGAGGCTGCGGCGAGTGACAGAGAAAGACAGAGATGGAGAGTGGGCTTGCATGTGAGAAATTCTCTGTTCATGTGAGGTAGCATGAGTGTGTCAGATATGACGTTGAACAGATGGAATTCAAAGTTTGTGCACTTTATACTTGATCGCTTGAAATTCCCAGGAAACCATTTCATTTGGCAAAGGCTTCCCTATAGTGCTGTCTGCTTCACCAAGGTCTCCAGACGTGAGTCCGGGATGCTAAGCAGCCACTGCTGTTGGCGATCTGCCTGACAGTGATGATGAGGCCTACGAATACCATTGCTGGGAGCCAGGGTGCCTTGGCCGACGCAGGGAAGCGTCAGAATTCCCTTTCCTTGGTGTCTGAGCATAGCACCCTGCAGGAGTCTTAAACTTATGGCTTTGAGCCAACGGCCCCCGCATTGCCAGCTCCTGCCTATAGCCATTATGATCCACCGCTACTCGGTAGTAGGAAGGATCTGGCAGAGATGTGGGCCAGAGGGGCCAGGCAAGAGGGCAGACAAGAGGCGAGCGGACACCTGTGCAGTTAGGAGAACCCAATAACCCCTCACCTGCTGACCTTGAATCTCCATTCTGCTGTCATCGAACAGATGACGTGGATGGGGAGAGAGGTGGCGGATTCAGACACCGGCCACTTCCAGGACTGGCAAGGGCAGAGGAGGTGGGGGAGCTGTCCAACACGGGTTCAGCCAGGATGTGGGATGGAGCGGGAGCGGAGTTGAAAAGTGGACCCAGCCCGTCCCAGCGGGGTTTCCAGGTGCGCGATTTGAGGCTCCAGAGCTCCTGCACTTCCCTGTTGGCCTGTGAGAACTGGTGAGCAGTCAGAGCCAACCCCTAAGGGCCTTCGCATCCCTTTCGCTATGGCAACTCACTTGGAACACTGGCACACGTCAGCAGGTGGCGCCTAGAACCTGACCACGTCACAGAGCGCCTAACCTGCAGGCACCGCCCAGAGGATTCCCAGCACCCCTGGGGGCGCATGGACAGTCAAGGAGGCATAAGCAGGGCCTGATGGCCTGTGAGCAACAACTGACTACCGCTAAGAGGCGCACTCACTCCCCCTCCCGCTAAAGCTGATCCTGTTGGAATGCAAATGCAAATGCACCTCAGCACACTGGGCAAGGCATAGAAACGCAAAACATCCAGCCACCTCCTGGAGGCTTTGCTGCACGGCGGGCCGCGCATGCGCAGTCCTGCAACCTCAGAATCACGCCAGGCAGCTACCTCGCGGGCCACTGAAGGATTTCAAGTGGTCTCGGTCAAGTGAGCAGATGCTTTATCCAGACTAATAGGATGTCAGTCGCAGTAGAGGGAGCCACAAGGTAGAAAAGGAAGGCCGCTACCCTCCTACCTCATATACACACCTCCTGCACAGAGCAAAGAAGCAGAGGGATTTGGGGACAGAACAGGGAGACAACAGCTTAGATGAATGCGGACTGTTGTGCACGAGAGGACTGGGAGAGGCCAGGAGTACAGAGGCTGAGAGCAAGGGCGAATTGGAGCAGTTTAAGAAGGCCAGGAAGAGGGAGGGGCTTCTGAATTCCTCAGAGGAAGGGAAGAGATGCGTCGAGAGCTGTGCCGCCTGTGAAGCTCAGAAGGAGGAGGGGGAAAATGGGAAGCAGAGGCAGAAGCAAAGAGGCAGAGGCCCGGTGGCAACGCGTGAGCTGATAGGAGTCTGGAGCCAGGAAGGCTAATTCTAGGAGTGGAAGGAGCAGGAAGGCAGGGACAAGGAGGGCATGAAGAGAGAATCTCAGGGAGTTTGGGGTGCAGCAAGTATGAGAGCAGGGGAGAAGCCTCAGGAACTTAGCCGCTGATGGAGATGGTGGCGAGGAAGGCCAGGATGCTCGCCATGGGACGGGCGCACCCCCGCCCATGTACCAACGAGAAGGAAATAGAGCCAGGGCATTCTGGGCCACAGGCCTCTGTCCCTCTCTGCCCACCGTGCCTTCTTGCTTCAGGGTGTAGACCGAGGGGTAAAGAATGCCTTCTTTGGTTGGGGCACTTCCTGGGCCTAATCCCGTGGTCCTGCTGCATTCACATATCTCCCCTCATTGCATTCCGACAAGAGTTGTTTGCAATTCAGGTCGCTCAAGCTGCATGGTACAGGGAATGGGAAACAGGTGAGGACAGCAGGGGAAGACACAAGTGCCAATGGGCTGGCCTATATGCAGCGCGTGCGCTCCCTAGCCACGGCCCACCACAACAATATCAGGCTTGATTCGATCAAGTCGGACCCAGTGCCCTGAAAACCCTTAGCACCTTCCATGCCCACGGTGTACTGGGTGTGCTCGCAAGGGCGAGAGTGTCCGTGATTGTCTGTACGAGTGCGTGTGTGTTCCTGACAAGCGTACATGGGTGCACTTCCTAAACATAGGTCTGGATATGTGTAAATAGGCATCTGGATGTGGATCCAGGAGGGTCCGTCACAGTGTGTTCTGAGTGAGCATGTGGAGGCTGCGGCGAGTGACAGAGAAAGACAGAGATGGAGAGTGGGCTTGCATGTGAGAAATTCTCTGTTCATGTGCGGTAGCATGAGTGTGTCAGAATGACGTTGAACAGATGGAATTCAAAGTTTGTGCACTTTATACTTGCTCGCTTGAAATTCCCAGGAAACCATTTCATTTGGCAAAGGCTTCCCTATAGTGCTGTCTGCTTCACCAAGATCTCCAGACGTGAGTCCCGGGGATGCTAAGCAGCCACTGCTGTTGGCGATCTGCATGGACAGTGATGATGAGGCCTACGAATACCATTGCTGGGAGCCCAGGGGTGCCTTGGCCGACGCAGGGAAGCGTCAGAATTCCCTTTCCTTGGTGTCTGAGCATAGCACCCTGCAGGAGTCTTAAACTTATGGCTTTGAGCCAACGGGCCCCCGCATTGCCAGCTCCTGCCTATAGCCATTATAATCCACCGCTACTCGGTAGTAGGAAGGATCTGGCAGAGATGTGGGCCAGAGGGGCCAGGCAAGAGGGCAGACAAGAGGCCAGCGGACACCTGTGCAGTTAGGAGAAACCCAATAACCCCTCACCTGCTGACCTTGAATCTCCATTCTGCTGTCATCGAACAGATGACGTGGATGGGGAGAGAGGTGGCGGATTCAGGACAACCGGCCACTTCCAGGACTGGCAAGGGCAGAGGAGGTGGGGGAGCTGTCCAACACGGGTTCAGCCAGGATGTGGGATGGAGCGGGAGCGGAGTTGAAAAGTGGACCCAGCCCGTCCCAGCGGGGTTTCCAGGTGCGCGATTTGAGGCTCCAGAGCTCCTGCACTTCCATGTTGGCCTAGTGAGAACTGGTGAGCAGTCAGAGCCAACCCCTAAGGGCCTTCGCAACCCTTTCGCTATGGCAAACTCCACTTGGAACACTGGCACAACGTCAGCAGGTGGCGCCTAGAACCTGACCACGTCACAGAGCGCCTAACCTGCAGGCACCGCCCAGTGGATTCCCCAGCACCCCTGGGGCGCATGTACAGTCCAAGGAGGCATAAGCAGGGCCTGATGGCCTGTGAGCAAGAACTGACTTACCGCTAAGAGGCGTCACTCCCCTCCCGCTAAAGCTGATCCTGTTTGGAATGCAAATGCAAATGCACCTCAGCACCACTGGGCAAGGCATAGAAACGCAAACATCCAGCCACCTCCTGGAGGCTTTGCTGGCACGGCGGGCCGCGCATGCGCAGTCCTGCAACCTCAGAATCACGCCAGGGCAGCTACCTCGCGGGCCACTGAAGGATTTCAAGTGGTCTCGGTCAAGTGAGCAGATGCTTTTTTCCAGACTAATAGGATGTCAGTCGCAGTAGAGGGAGCCACAAGGTAGAAAAGGAAGGCCGCTACCCTCCTACCTTCATATACACACCTCCTGCACAGAGCAAAGAAGCAGAGGGATTTGGGGACAGAACAGGGAGACAACAGCTTAGATGAATGCGGACTGTTGTTCACGAGAGGACTGGGAGAGGCCAGGAGTACAGAGGCTGAGAGCAGAGGGCGAATTGGAGCAGTTAAGAAGGGCCAGGAAGAGGGAGGGGCTTCTGAATTCCTCAGAGGAAGGGAAGAGATGCGTCGGGAGCTGTGCAGCCTGTGAAGCTCAGAAGGAGCAGGGGGAAAATGGGAAGCAGAGGCAGAAGCAAAGAGGCAGAGGCCCGGTGGCACGCGTGAGCTGATAGGAGTCTGGAGGCAGGAAGGCTAATTCTAGGAGTGGAAGGAGCAGGAAGGCAGGGACAAGGAGGGCATGAAGAGAGAATCTCAGGGGGTTTGGGGTGCAGCAAGTATGAGAGCAGGGAGAAGCCTCAGGAACTTAGCCGCTGATGGAGATGGTGGCGAGGATGGCCAGGATGCTCGCCATGGGACGGCGCACCCCCCGCCCATGTACCAACGAGAAGGAAATAGAGCCAGGGCATTCTGGGCCACAGGGCCTCTGTCGCTCTCTGCCCACCGTGCCTTCTTGCTTCAGGGTGTAGACCAGAGGGGTAAAGAATGCCTTCTTTGGTTGGGGCACTTCCTGGGCCTAATCCCGTGGTCCTGCTGCATTCACATGTCTCCCCTCATTGCATTCCGACAAGAGTTGTTTGCAATTCAGGGTCGCTCAAGCTGCATGGTACAGGGTATGGGAAACAGGTGAGGACAGCAGGGAAGACACAAGTGCCAATGGCTGGCCTATATGCAGCGCTGAGCTCCCTAGCCACGCCCACCACAACAATATCAGGCTTGATTCGATCAAGTCGGACCCAGTGCCCTGAAAACCCTTAGCACCTTCCATGCCACCGTGGGTGTGCTCGCAAGGGCGAGAGTGTCCGTGATTGTCTGTACGAGTGCGTGTGTGTTCCTGACAGCGTACATGGGTGCACTTCCTAAACATAGGTCTGGATATGTGTAAATAGGCATCTGGATGTGGATCCAGGAGGTCCCGTCACAGTGTGTTCTGAGTGAGCATGTGGAGGCTGCGGCGAGTGACAGAGAAAGACAGAGATGGAGAGTGGGCTTGCATGTGAGAATTCTCTGTTCATGTGAGGTAGCATGAGTGTGTCAGATATGACGTTGAACAGATGGAATTCAAAGTTTGTGCACTTTATACTTGATCGCTTGAAATTCCCAGGAAACCATTCATTGGCAAAGGCTTCCCTATAGTGCTGTCTGCTTCACCAAGGTCTCCAGACGTGAGTCCGGGATGCTAAGCAGCCACTGCTGTTGGCGATCTGCATGACCAGTGATGATGAGGCCTACGAATACCATTGCTGGGAGCCAGGGTGCCTTGGCCGACGCAGGGAAGCGTCAGAATTCCCTTTCCTTGGTGGTCTGAGCATAGCACCCTTGCAAGGAGTCTTAAACTTAAGGCTTTGAGCCAACGGCCCCCGCATTGCCAGCTCCTGCCTATAGCCATTATGATCCACCGCTACTCGGTAGTAGGAAGGATCTGGCAGAGATGTGGGCCAGAGGGGCCAGGCAAGAGGGCAGACAAGAGGCGAGCGGACACCTGTGCAGTTAGGAGAACCAATAACCCCTCACCTGCTGACCTTGAATCTCCATTCTGCTGTCATCGAACAGATGACGTGGATGGGGAGAGAGGTGGCGGATTCAGACACCGGCCACTTCCAGGACTGGCAAGGGCAGAGGAGGTGGGGGAGCTGTCCAACACGGGTTCAGCCAGGTA